>NW_027522111.1:0-300000 GCF_052094955.1 Ictidomys tridecemlineatus | reverse complement strand
AGAGAGTTCCATCACCAAAGAAGTGTGGTGAGGTCACTTCCTTCAGGAACTGAATGAGGTCACTGCCTTGGAAACCACTCTGTCCTAACTGTTGCTTCCAAGGGTCCCATGAGATGGAGGCTGCCCCTGCTTCCTGTGACACTTTCACAAGTTAGAATGGTATATCAACCATAGGCACCCAGGAAAAGCTCTCCACACAGGCCTGCTTTGGTCCATCTTGTCTACATTAAGAAGAGAGAGGCTCATTCAGACACATCTTTTCATCCTGACCAGGTTGTTTGACACAGAAGACGACTTCTGCTCTCTCAGGTCCTTCCTGGCTGCCTACATCTTCTCCAGGGATCATTTCTGCATGGACCTTTGAGATTCTCAGCTTGTGGAAGATCCCCTACATTCCTGTATTGTAAGATCAACTCTGTCCCTGCTCTTCTGTAAAGTTAGATTGAGGGAAAAGTAAATGCTTGGGGTTAAGAACATGTTCCATTTGGGTTAGAAATCATTCTGCTGGATGAAGAATGGTATTGGGACCCTGTGATATTTATAATAATATAGAGGTGAAATATATGTATGAAAACAGAAATCTAAGTAAGATTTGAAGGCCAGAAGGGCATTGGGCCCTTGATTGAAATACTTAGCTTTGAATTACATTCTGTACAGATGTCTCTGACAAATCCATATACAATGGCATAGGACCTTGTACCTTGGATGATTGAATGTAGAAGAGAAGATCCAGTCAAAAAGGGATAGGAGGTAGGATTAGAAAGATAGTCAGTAGGTTTAGGAAGAAGAGTGGGTATAATATTTGGACCAAAAGTTCTTTAGCAATAGGGTGTCTGTTAGAGAGTGAATGTAAATGTCAGCACATGTGAAGAGTCAGTCACAATGATGAACTGGGGAAGATATGTAGGAAAGCAGATATGAATATAGACATTAGGAAATCAGGAAAAGTATAAAGTGAGTGATAGGATTTGACATTTTCAACAGGGTTGAGGTTGAATATATAATCTAAGGCAGAAACAAATGTGTAGTTACCAATAGGATTGACATTTGAGAGAATTAGGCAACCTGGACAAGGATGGTTTTAGTAATCCATGCTAACTTTCCAATTAGGCTTTGGTACAATCATAAGTGTGACCTTTGCATTTTGTGTCCAGAATATCACTGTGATAAAATATATATGTAGATCAGGTGACATGAGTATTTCTTCAACTATTTTTGGGAGCAATGTATTGAAGACGTATAAATTAGCATTCGGGGGTACAAATAGGTATACCCAGGGTCTATGAGTATAGAGATAATGCATGAATAGACCACACTGTGAATAAAGAATATAACTGGTTCCAATTTAAATAATGGATTGAATTGATATCTGAAAATATATAGGAAATCTTATATTGATACAGGATCATTCATTCCAACCAGTTAGACATCTAATGGTAATATTAGGGTGATGGTTTACCATGAGGGGTGTGTGAGTTTTGGTTCCAAAGTGATTATGGAAATCCAAAATAATATGCTTGGAAAGAAGTCTCATGAAAAGACCAGTCAAGAAACATGGAGGAATACATGTGTTCTGAAGCAGGATTTGATTGAAAGTGAACCAAATGCCTAGAAATTTGTGAACATGAGGATGAAATATATATCCTATGATGTGCATCAACTGAAGAAATAGTAATGTGCCAGTGTTGAATAAAAATAAGTGTCTAAATACACATCATGTCAGATAGGAGTCTACTTGCATTGATGTTAAACAGGGTCAGTTACAGAAGAAATGTTAGGATTTCTATTCACCATTCACTGAAGTTAGTTTTCAGTACTAGGAAACAAATATGTATTTCAGGTGGATGAATATTTCTGAGAATAATCTTGTGAAAAGTTGATTATAAATCCACATACATGAACATGAATTTAGGGAGTGTAAAATAAGACACATATATTTTATATTTTGAAAAATCTGGAGAGTGTGTGTGTGTATATATACATAGATATATATACACAAACACAAACACAGAGACATTAAGAAGTAAAAATATATATGCCAATTGAAATTCATCATGAAAATATATATCATTTAAAGATCAAAAAATATTTATTTTACTGAACCTGGATGTATGTATCATGTTGTTCAAGTAGGAAGCTCACCCATAGGTTGATTTTCAGTTCAAACAGCATTTAGGAGGAGTGATTTCTTCTCACAGATTGTATCTGCCAAGTCAGCCACCTCAAAAGAATGTAGCTGGGAAACCAGGTAGGATTCTGTATGTGCATGTAAAAAGACATGTGCTGAATAGGCTGCAAAGAAAGGGAGACAGGAATTCACATATTTGTGAAGTTTAAAAACACATGGAGATCTATTACATTGGACTAGATTCATAACATGTACCCTTTATAATTCAAAAGGCCTGTCCAACTACGCATCATGCCTCCTCTGAACTGCTAGTATTTTTATTCTGTTTGGGTTATTTTTCTCTATCATATTATGATTCGTAGTCAGAGTCTAGTAGGGTATGGGTTAGTGTCAGGGATTCAGTTTTTGGAATGGAAAATAGGAAAATAAATCCAATGTTTATGCAAATATGTTCTACACAAAATCTTCCCACAATCATCCAGAAAAATGCCTTGACAATACCCTTGCCCCATGTAAGACGCAATTCGAGAAGAAGAGTTAGAAAATCATTGAATACATATGTGGAATGAAAAATGCTCAGGAGTTCACAACTTTAAAGGTGGTAGAGGAGTTTCCAGAAGTAAGGGACAGGATAAACACTCCACAAACATGGAGCTCTGCTGGCCTAAAGACTTCTTGAGAAACTGCCTCTGAGAATGGGCTTTTGAAATATATGTTGTTGTCAGGAGCTTTAGCTTCTTTTGTAGTGAGATCATCAAACCTGGGTCTTCATCTATGTGACCTGGAGGGTATGGTTTCTGATTTTCCAATGAACATGAGGCAGAAGTGCTGAATTCTCTCTTTGTAGGTAAACTGTGGCCATTGGGGGCTAAGTGTCTCCCCGTGGGGACTCTGAAGCCATTTGGTCATCCTCCACTTTTCGTGGTGTTTCTTGCTGCTGCACTAGGAGTTTGGTATTTGCTTCACGAAATACAAGGAGTTTAACTGGGACACAGTGCTGGAGGGAGTTCTGTCACGTGTGGTGGGTCAGGGTCCTAGGAGAATGCACCAACCATGATTCTATCTTACAGAGCGTGGCCCCTTGACCATAGCAACCTGATTCTGAACATTGTTCTGAAACCTCTTCATATAACAAGATGCCTTTACATATAAGGGTCTGCTGGGTGCACCATGTCAGTCACAAGCCATTTGGAAGCCCATCGCAGATCCACATGGCCCCACCACAGATGTTTTATCACACACCTGCACACCACTGCTCTAGGCCCACTACTCAGCAGGCCCCACCATACTGGCATCTCTGTTCTTCATCATTTTCATGAAACCCGTCAATCAAGGCACCTGTCTGGTACACTCATGATCAGCAACAGGACATCCAAAGGTTCTCCAGTGCCACCTGGTCATGGGAATTTCAAGGATTGCATGGTATTTATCTAGCCGTTTTTAAAGGATGAAGTTGGAGGCACTGTGGGTTTCCATTCATTCAGGAACCATTAAAAGGTGAGAAAGATCATTTCAATGAAATCTCTGGAGAACTCTAACAAACAAGGCTTCCCAAAGAGTGGCCAAAACGTCACATGAAACCAGGCCCACTGAGGTGTACAATGTGAGGTCCATGTGTGTTTTGACTCTCAACTATGGCTGCCAGGTCTTTAAGAATAAAATCATGTGATATCCTGGCTGAGATTCCCAGTGTTCTGTGGAAAGTCACCCTGGGCTTCGATCTCAGTTTCCAGGGGGGGCTCTCATGAGTGGCCTCGGAAAATCCCAACTCAATTCATGGCAATACTTCTCTGAGTTCAGTTCCAGAACTCAGTCTCCAAGGGAATCACACCAAAGTTCAAGCCCAGGAGGACCCAGTCCTCTCTTCCACCACCACACAAATGACCACAATTCAACCCAAAACACTGCCAAAAGGCCCTCATCTTCTTCCATATAGACAATACTCATAACCTCTGGCTGGAGGTTTCCATGAGGGGCGCAGCCTAAGACAGTGTCCACAATAAGCTCCCTTGCCCATCATTTGCCTAATGTCAGGGTGGCCTGGACACCCTTCCTTTGAACCAGGAGTGATCAAATAGGCCTGCCTTTAACACTGCTCAGCTTCTCCGCTTGGAGGCCTGCTGATCTTGGGGTATAGATTCTTTGTGTGAATTGGAGTCATGAGAAAACCCAAGCACATAATGGCTAGCCTCTGCAGGGCTTTGAAAAACTCATTTGACCCAAAGGATCCCTATTCTCACTTGATGGAGGACAGGAACCTTACAGAGGAAGGCAAGAGACTTCATCCACATTGACTGCTTTTTTGCCATATTGGCTATGGATGCACCTATGGGATCTTTCTTGAGATCCATCAGGTGCTGACAATCTGAGCCACAGCCTTACACAGGGCCAAGAGGCTGATTCAGACACATCCCTTTGCAAAGCAATTAAGCAAAGAGCCACAAGTGATGCCCGTTCGTTTGCATTTCAAAACTGTTTTCTTCAGGCTTCACAAAGGGGTGTCCTGAGGCAAAGACCTTGCTGACATCCAGGGAAACAGAACAATAGGTAAGCAAAAGGCCCAAAGCAGGGTTTCTCCACTGAGACTTTAATGGGCCCACTGATATCTGAGTTTTCTGAGATGCTCACTATTCATTTCAGCTATCTAGTACATGGCAATGTCACCAAGCTTGGAGGTGGTACATATCTTGCACACAAAACCATGAGCCTATTCTGAAGAGTGGCCAGAATTGAGGAAAAAAACAGAAATTTAGGAAGATAGTAGGTTTTGCCCATGGATAAGGCAAGCCCCAGTCTATTCATAAATTGGGCAGGATGAATGCTGGAAGCTTTCTACTAGACAGGACACATCCATTGATGCATTCTCTTTTCTAATGTCTACAACCACGGACACAGTGCGATACACAGACATAGCAACACTCGCCTTGTCAAAAGACTTGCTAGAAACAGTCCACTCCAAACCAAACCAACCGCCTTTCCTAGCTCTTCTCAGAACATGAGACCAAACCACAGACTCACACCCACACCCACAAAGCCACCTCCTTCCCCCAAGTAGGTCTGTGACTACCCGCAGTGTCCTCTGACTGGTGGGCCACACTATGTTCCCCCGAAATGGCCTGACCTGTCTCAGATCTGGACTCCTTGGCCAATTCTGTGAAGTTATCAGGAGCCAGGGGTGAGCCACTACCTGCTTTCTCAGGAAAGACCCCCTTCAGAGCTTTCTTGGCAATTGGCCATCCTCACATCTGTAGGTACCAAGAAAGACTGACTCTGTCCTTGGTAAATCCAAACAAGTGAGCCCACTGGGACTGGCACTGGGACTGCCTCTGGGTGCCTGGCTTCCTGGATCCCAAGTTCAGAGAGTTCCATCACCAAGGAAGTGTGGTGAGGTCACTTCCTTCAGGAACTGAATGAGGTCACTGCCTTGGAAACCACTCTGTCCTAACTGTTGCTTCCAAGGGTCCAATGAGATGGAGGCTTCCCCTGCTTCCTGTGACACTTTCACAAGTTAGAATGGTATATCAACCATAGGCACCCCGGAAAAGCTCTCCACACAGGCCTGCTTTGGTCCATCTTGTCTACATTAAGAAGAGAGAGGCTCATTCAGACACATCTTTTCATCCTGACCAGGTTGTTTGCCACAGAAGATGACTTCTGCTCTCTCAGGTCCTTCCTGGCTGCCTACATCTTCTCCAGGGATCATTTCTGCATGGACCTTTGAGGTTCTCAGCAGGTGGAAGATCCCCTACATTCCTGTATTGTAAGACCAATTCTGTCCCTGCTCTTCTGTAAAGTTAGATTGAGGGAAAAGTAAATGCTTGGGGTTAAGAACATGTTCGATTTGGGTTAGAAATCATTCTGCTGGATGAAGAATGGTATTGGGAACCTGTGATATTTATAATAATATAGAGGTGAAATATATGTATGAAAACAGAAATCTAAGTAAGATTTGAAGGCCAGAAGGGCATTGGGCCCTTGATTGAAATACTTAGCTTTGAATTACATTCTGTACAGATGTCTCTGACAAATCCATATACAATGGCATAGGACCTTGTACCTTGGATGATTGAATGTAGAAGAGAAGATCCAGTCAAAAAGGGATAGGAGGTAGGATTAGAAAGATAGTCAGTAGGTTTAGGAAGAAGAGTGGGTATAATATTTGGACCAAAAGTTCATTAGCAATAGGGTGTCTGTTAGAGAGTGAATGTAAATGTCAGCACATGTGAAGAGTCAGTCACAATGATGAACTGGGGAAGATATGTAGGAAAGCAGATATGAATATAGACATTAGGAAATCAGGAAAAGTATAAAGTGAGTGATAGGATTTGACATTTTCAACAGGGTTGAGGTTGAATATATAATCTAAGGCAGAAACAAATGTGTAGTCACCAATAGGATTGACATTTGAGAGCATTAGGCAACCTGGACAAGGATGGTTTTAGTAATCCATGCTAACTTTCCAATTAGGCTTTGGTACAATCATAAGTGTGACCTTTGCATTTTGTGTCCAGAATATCACTGTGATAAAATATATATGTAGATCAGGTGACATGAGTATTTCTTCAACTATTTTTGGGAGCAATGTATTGAAGACGTATAAATTAGCATTCGGGGGTACAAATAGGTATACCCAGGGTCTATGAGTATAGAGATAATGCATGAATAGACCACACTGTGAATAAAGAATATAACTGGTTCCAATTTAAATAATGGATTGAATTGATATCTGAAAATATATAGGAAATCTTATATTGATACAGGATCATTCATTCCAACCAGTTAGACATCTAATGGTAATATTAGGGTGATGGTTTACCATGAGGGGTGTGTGAGTTTTGGTTCCAAAGTGATTATGGAAATCCAAAATAATATGCTTGGAAAGAAGTCTCATGAAAAGACCAGTCAAGAAACATGGAGGAATACATGTGTTCTGAAGCAGGATTTGATGGAAAGTGAACCAAATGCCTAGAAATTTGTGAACATGAGGATGAAATATATATCCTATGATGTGCATCAACTGAAGAAATAGTAATGTGCCAGTGTTGAATAAAAATAAATGTCTAAATACACATCATGTCCCATAGGAGTCTACTTGCATTGATGTTAAACAGAGTCAGTTACAGAAGAAATGTTAGGATTTCTATTCACCATTCACTGAAGTTAGTTTTCAGTACTAGGAAACAAATATGTATTTCAGGTGGATGAATATTTCTGAGAATAGTCTTGTGAAAAGTTGATTATAAATCCACATACATGAACATGAATTTAGGGAGTGTAAAATAAGACACATATATTTTATATTTTGAAAAATCTGGAGAGTGTGTGTGTGTATATATACATAGATATATATACACAAACACAAACACAGAGACATTAAGAAGTAAAAATATATATGCCAATTGAAATTCATCATGAAATATATATCATTTAAAGATCCAAAAATATTTATTTTACTGAACCTGGATGTATGTATCATGTTGTTCAAGTAGGAAGCTCACCCATAGGTTGATTTTCCGTTCAAACAGCATTTAGGAGGAGTGATTTCTTCTCACAGATTGTATCTGACAAGTCAGCCACCTCAAAAGAATGTAGCTGGGAAACCAGGTAGGATTCTGTATGTGCATGTAAAAAGACATGTGCTGAATAGGCTGCAAAGAAAGGGAGACAGGAATTCACATATTTGTTAAGTTTAAAAACACATGGAGATCTATTACATTGGACTAGATTCATAACATGTACCCTTTATAATTCAAAAGGCCTGTCCAACTACGCATCATGCCTCCTCTGAACTGCTAGTATTTTTATTCTGTTTGGGTTATTTTTCTCTATCATATTATGATTCGTAGTCAGAGTCCAGTAGGGTATGGGTTAGTGTCAGGGATTCAGTTTTTGGAATGGAAAATAGGAAAATAAATCCAATGTTTATGCAAATATGTTCTACACAAAATCTTCCCACAATCATCCAGAAAAATGCCTTGACAATACCCTTGCCCCATGTAAGACGCAATTCGAGAAGAAGAGTTAGAAAATCATTGAATACATATGTGGAATGAAAAATGCTCAGGAGTTCACAACTTTGGAGGTGGTAGAGGAGTTTCCAGAAGTAAGGGACAGGATAAACACTCCACAAACATGGAGCTCTGCTGGCCTAAAGACTTCTTGAGAAACTGCCTCTGAGAATGGGCTTTTGAAATATATGTTGTTGTCAGGAGCTTTAGCTTCTTTTGTAGTGAGACCATCAAAGCTGGGTCTTCATCTATGTGACCTGGAGGATATGGTTTCTGATTTTCCAATGAACATGAGGCAGAAGTGCTGAATTCTCTCTTTGTAGGTAAACTGTGGCCATTGGGGGCTAAGTGTCTCCCCGTGGGGACTCTGAAGCCATTTGGTCATCCTCCACTTTTCGTGGTGTTTCTTGCTGCTGCACTAGGAGTTTGGTATTTGCTTCACGAAATACAAGGAGTTTAACTGGGACACAGTGCTGGAGGGAGTTCTGTCACGTGTGGTGGGTCAGGGTCCTAGGAGAATGCACCAACCATGATTCTATCTTACAGAGCGTGGCCCCTTGACCATAGCAACCTGATTCTGAACATTGTTCTGAAACCTCTTCATATAACAAGATGCCTTTACATATAAGGGTCTGCTGGGTGCACCATGTCAGTCACAAGCCATTTGGAAGCCCATCGCAGATCCACATGGCCCCACCACAGATGTTTTATCACACACCTGCACACCACTGCTCTAGGCCCACTACTCAGCAGGCCCCACCATACTGGCATCTCTGTTCTTCATCATTTTCATGAAACCCGTCAATCAAGGCACCTGTCTGGTACACTCATGATCAGCAACAGGACATCCAAAGGTTCTCCAGTGCCACCTGGTCATGGGAATTTCAAAGATTGCATGGTATTTATCTAGCCGTTTTTAAAGGATGAAGTTGGAGGCACTGTGGGTTTCCATTCATTCAGGAACCATTAAATGGTGAGAAAGATCATTTCAATGAAATCTCTGGAGAACTCTAACAAACAAGGCTTCCCAAAGAGTGGCCAAAACGTCACATGAAACCAGGCCCACTGAGGTGTACAATGTGAGGTCCATGTGTGTTTTGACTCTCAACTATGGCTGCCAGGTCTTTAAGAATAAAATCATGTGATATCCTGGCTGAGATTCCCAGTGTTCTGTGGAAAGTCACCCTGGGCTTCGATCTCAGTTTCCAGGGGGGGATCTCATGAGTGGCCTCGGAAAATCCCAACTCAATTCATGGCAATACTTCTCTGAGTTCAGTTCCAGAACTCAGTCTCCAAGGGAATCACACCAGAGTTCAAGCCCAGGAGGACCCAGTCCTCTCTTCCACCGCCACACAAATGACCACAATTCAACCCAAAACACTGCCAAAAGGCCCTCATCTTCTTCCATATAGACAATACTCATAACCTCTGGCTGGAGGTTTCCATGAGGGGCGCAGCCTAAGACAGTGTCCACAATAAGCTCCCTTGCCCATCATTTGCCTAATGTCAGGGTGGCCTGGACACCCTTCCTTTGAACCAGGAGTGATCAAATAGGCCTGCCTTTAATACTGCTCAGCTTCTCCGCTTGGAGGCCTGCTGATCTTGGGGTATAGATTCTTTGTGTGAATTGGAGTCATGAGAAAACCCAAGCACATAATGGCTAGCCTCTGCAGGGCTTTGAAAAACTCATTTGACCCAAAGGATCCCTATTCTCACTTGATGGAGGACAGGAAACTTACAGAGGAAGGAAGAGACTTCATCCACATTGACTGATTTTTTGCCATATTGGCTATGGATGCACATATGGGATCTTTCTTGAGATCCATCAGGTGCTGACAATCTAAGCCACAGCCTTACACAGGGCCAAGAGGCTGATTCAGACACATCCCTTTGCAAAGCAATTAAGCAAAGAGCCACAAGTGATGCCCGTTCGTTTGCATTTGAAAACTGTTTTCTTCAGGCTTCACAAAGGGGTGTCCTGAGGCAAAGACCTTGCTGACATCCAGGGAAACAGAACAATAGGTAAGCAAAAGGCCCAAAGCAGGGTTTCTCCACTGAGACTTTAATGGGCCCACTGATATCTGAGTTTTCTGAGATGCTCACTATTCATTTCAGCTATCTAGTACATGGCAATGTCACCAAGCTTGGAGGTGGTACATACCTTGGACACATAACCATGAGCCTATTCTGAATAGTGGCCAGAATTCAGGAAATAACCAGAAATTTAGGAAGATAGTAGGTTTTGCCCATGGATAAGGCAAGCCCCAGTCCATTCATAAATTGGGCAGGATGAATGCTGGAAGCTTTCTACTAGACAGGACACATCCATTGATGCATTCTCTTTTCTAATGTCTACAACCACGGACACAGTGCGATACACAGACATAGCAACACTCGCCTTGTCAAAAGACTTGCTAGAAACAGTCCACTCCAAACCAAACCAACCGCCTTTCCTAGCTCTTCTCAGAACATGAGACCAAACCACAGACTAAAACCCACACCCACAAAGCCACCTCCTTCCCCCATGTAGGTCTGTGACTACCCGCAGTGTCCTCTGACTGGTGGTCCATACTATGTTCCCCCGAAATGGCCTGTCCTGTCTCAGATCTGGACTCCTTGGCCAATTCTGTGAAGTTATCAGTAGCCATGGGTGAGCCACTACCTGCTTTCTCAGGAAAGACCCCCTTCAGAGCTTTCTTGGCAATTGGCCATCCTCACATCTGTAGGTACCAAGAAAGACTGACTCTGTCCTTGGTAAATCCAAACAAGTGAGCCCACTGGGACTGGCACTGGGACTGCCTCTGGGTGCCTGGCTTCCGGGATCCCAATTTAAGAGAGTTCCATCACCAAGGAAGTGTGGTGAGGTCACTTCCTTCAGGAACTGAATGAGGTCACTGCCTTGGAAACCACTCTGTCCTAACTGTTGCTTCCAAGGGTCCCATGAGATGGAGGCTGCCCCTGCTTCCTGTGACACTTTCACAAGTTAGAATGGTATATCAACCATAGGCACCCAGGAAAAGCTCTCCACACAGGCCTGCTTTGGTCCATCTTGTCTACATTAAGAAGAGAGAGGCTCATTCAGACACATCTTTTCATCCTGACCAGGTTGTTTGCCACAGAAGATGACTTCTGCTCTCTCAGGTCCTTCCTGGCGGCCTACATCTTCTCCAGGGATCATTTCTGCATGGATCGTTGAGGTTCTCAGCAGGTGGAAGATCCCCTACATTCCTGTATTGTAAGACAAACTCTGTCCCTGCTCTTCTGTAAAGTTAGATTGAGGGAAAAGTAAATGCTTGGGGTTAAGAACATGTTCGATTTGGGTTAGAAATCATTCTGCTGGATGAAGAATGGTATTGGGAACCTGTGATATTTATAATAATATAGAGGTGAAATATATGTATGAAAACAGAAATCTAAGTAAGATTTGAAGGCCAGAAGGGCATTGGGCCCTTGATTGAAATACTTAGCTTTGAATTACATTCTGTACAGATGTCTCTGACAAATCCATATACAATGGCATAGGACTTTGTACCTTGGATGATTGAATGTAGAAGAGAAGATCCAGTCAAAAAGGGATAGGAGGTAGGATTAGAAAGATAGTCAGTAGGTTTAGGAAGAAGAGTGGGTATAATATTTGGACCAAAAGTTCTTTAGCAATAGGGTGTCTGTTAGAGAGTGAATGTAAATGTCAGCACATGTGAAGAGTCAGTCACAATGATGAACTGGGGAAGATATGTAGGAAAGCAGATATGAATATAGACATTAGGAAATCAGGAAAAGTATAAAGTGAGTCATAGGATTTGACATTTTCAACAGGGTTGAGGTTGAATATATAATCTAAGGCAGAAACAAATGTGTAGTCACCAATAGGATTGACATTTGAGAGCATTAGGCAACCTGGACAAGGATGGTTTTAGTAATCCATGCTAACTTTCCAATTAGGCTTTGGTACAATCATAAGTGTGACCTTTGCATTTTGTGTCCAGAATATCACTGTGATAAAATATATATGTAGATCAGGTGACATGAGTATTTCTTCAACTATTTTTGGGAGCAATGTATTGAAGACGTATAAATTAGCATTCGGGGGTACAAATAGGTATACCCAGGGTCTATGAGTATAGAGATAATGCATGAATAGACCACACTGTGAATAAAGAATATAACTGGTTCCAATTTAAATAATGGATTGAATTGATATCTGAAAATATATAGGAAATCTTATATTGATACAGGATCATTCATTCCAACCAGTTAGACATCTAATGGTAATATTAGGGTGATGGTTTACCATGAGGGGTGTGTGAGTTTTGGTTCCAAAGTGATTATGGAAATCCAAAATAATATGCTTGGAAAGAAGTCTCATGAAAAGACCAGTCAAGAAACATGGAGGAATACATGTGTTCTGAAGCAGGATTTGATGGAAAGTGAACCAAATGCCTAGAAATTTGTGAACATGAGGATGAAATATATATCCTATGATGTGCATCAACTGAAGAAATAGTAATGTGCCAGTGTTGAATAAAAATAAATGTCTAAATACACATCATGTCCCATAGGAGTCTACTTGCATTGATGTTAAACAGAGTCAGTTACAGAAGAAATGTTAGGATTTCTATTCACCATTCACTGAAGTTAGTTTTCAGTACTAGGAAACAAATATGTATTTCAGGTGGATGAATATTTCTGAGAATAATCTTGTGAAAACTTGATTATAAATCCACATACATGAACATGAATTTAGGGAGTGTAAAATAAGACACATATATTTTATATTTTGAAAAATCTGGAGAGTGTGTGTGTGTATATATACATAGATATATATACACAAACACAAACACAGAGACATTAAGAAGTAAAAATATATATGCCAATTGAAATTCATCATGAAATATATATCATTTAAAGATCCAAAAATATTTATTTTACTGAACATGGATGTATGTATCATGTTGTTCAAGTAGGAAGCTCACCCATAGGTTGATTTTCAGTTCAAACAGCATTTAGGAGGAGTGATTTCTTCTCACAGATTGTATCTGCCAAGTCAGCCACCTCAAAAGAATGTAGCTGGGAAACCAGGTAGGATTCTGTATGTGCATGTAAAAAGACATGTGCTGAATAGGCTGCAAAGAAAGGGAGACAGGAATTCACATATTTGTGAAGTTTAAAAACACATGGAGATCTATTACATTGGACTAGATTCATAACATGTACCCTTTATAATTCAAAAGGCCTGTCCAACTACGTTTCATGCCTCCTCTGAACTGCTAGTATTTTTATTCTGTTTGGGTTATTTTTCTCTATCATATTATGATTCGTACGTAGTCAGAGTCTAGTAGTGTATGGGTTAGTGTCAGGGATTCAGTTTTTGGAATGGAAAATAGGAAAATAAATCCAATGTTTATGCAAATATGTTCTACACAAAATCTTCCCACAATCATCCAGAAAAATGCCTTGACAATACCCTTGCCCTATGTAAGACGCAATTCGAGAAGAAGAGTTAGAAAATCATTGAATACATATGTGGAATGAAAAATGCTCAGGAGTTCACAACTTTGGAGGTGGTAGAGGAGTTTCCAGAAGTAAGGGACAGGATAAACACTCCACAAACATGGAGCTCTGCTGGCCTAAAGACTTCTTGAGAAACTGCCTCTGAGAATGGGCTTTTGAAATATATGTTGTTGTCAGGAGCTTTAGCTTCTTTTGTAGTGAGACCATCAAAGCTGGGTCTTCATCTATGTGACCTGGAGGATATGGTTTCTGATTTTCCAATGAACATGAGGCAGAAGTGCTGAATTCTCTCTTTGTAGGTAAACTGTGGCCATTGGGGGCTAAGTGTCTCCCCGTGGGGACTCTGAAGCCATTTGGTCATCCTCCACTTTTCGTGGTGTTTCTTGCTGCTGCACTAGGAGTTTGGTATTTGCTTCATGAAATACAAGGAGTTTAACTGGGACACAGTGCTGGAGGGAGTTCTGTCACGTGTGGTGGGTCAGGGTCCTAGGAGAATGCACCAACCATGATTCTATCTTACAGAGTGTGGCCCCTTGACCATAGCAACCTGATTCTGAACACTGTACTGAAACCTCTTCATATAACAAGATGCCTTTACATATAAGGGTCTGCTGGGTGCACCATGTCAGTCACAAGCCATTTGGAAGCCCATCGCAGATCCACATGGCCCCACCACAGATGTTTTATCACACACCTGCACACCACTGCTCTAGGCCCACTACTCAGCAGGCCCCACCATACTGGCATCTCTGTTCTTCATCATTTTCATGAAACCCGTCAATCAAGGCACCTGTCTGGTACACTCATGATCAGCAACAGGACATCCAAAGGTTCTCCAGTGCCACCTGGTCATGGGAATTTCAAAGATTGCATGGTATTTATCTAGCCGTTTTTAAAGGATGAAGTTGGAGGCACTGTGGGTTTCCATTCATTCAGGAACCATTAAATGGTGAGAAAGATCATTTCAATGAAATCTCTGGAGAACTCTAACAAACAAGGCTTCCCAAAGAGTGGCCAAAACGTCACATGAAACCAGGCCCACTGAGGTGTACAATGTGAGGTCCATGTGTGTTTTGACTCTCAACTATGGCTGCCAGGTCTTTAAGAATAAAATCATGTGATATCCTGGCTGAGATTCCCAGTGTTCTGTGGAAAGTCACCCTGGGCTTCGATCTCAGTTTCCAGGGGGGGCTCTCATGAGTGGCCTCGGAAAATCCCAACTCAATTCATGGCAATACTTCTCTGAGTTCAGTTCCAGAACTCAGTCTCCAAGGGAATCACACCAGAGTTCAAGCCCAGGCGGACCCAGTCCTCTCTTCCACCGCCACACAAATGACCACAATTCAAACCAAAACAATGCCAAAAGGCCCTCATCTTCTTCCATATAGACAATACTCATAACCTCTGGCTGGAGGTTTCCATGAGGGGCGCAGCCTAAGACAGTGTCCACAATAAGCTCCCTTGCCCATCATTTGCCTAATGTCAGGGTGGCCTGGACACCCTTCCTTTGAACCAGGAGTGATCAAATAGGCCTGCCTTTAATACTGCTCAGCTTCTCCGCTTGGAGGCCTGCTGATCTTGGGGTATAGATTCTTTGTGTGAATTGGAGTCATGAGAAAACCCAAGCACATAATGGCTAGCCTCTGCAGGGCTTTGAAAAACTCATTTGACCCAAAGGATCCCTATTCTCACTTGATGGAGGACAGGAACCTTACAGAGGAAGGCAAGAGACTTCATCCACATTGACTGCTTTTTTGCCATATTGGCTATGGATGCACATATGGGATCTTTCTTGAGATCCATCAGGTGCTGACAATCTAAGCCACAGCCTTACACAGGGCCAAGAGGCTGATTCAGACACATCCCTTTGCAAAGCAATTAAGCAAAGAGCCACAAGTGATGCCCGTTCGTTTGCATTTGAAAACTGTTTTCTTCAGGCTTCACAAAGGGGTGTCCTGAGGCAAAGACCTTGCTGACATCCAGGGAAACAGAACAATAGGTAAGCAAAAGGCCCAAAGCAGGGTTTCTCCACTGAGACTTTAATGGGCCCACTGATATCTGAGTTTTCTGAGATGCTCACTATTCATTTCAGCTATCTAGTACATGGCAATGTCACCAAGCTTGGAGGTGGTACATATCTTGGACACAAAACCATGAGCCTATTCTGAAGAGTGGCCAGAATTCAGGAAAAAAACAGAAATTTAGGAAGATAGTAGGTTTTGCCCATGGATAAGGCAAGCCCCAGTCCATTCATAAATTGGGCAGGATGAATGCTGGAAGCTTTCTACTAGACAGGACACATCCATTGATGCATTCTCTTTTCTAATGTCTACAACCACGGACACAGTGCGATACACAGACATAGCAACACTCGCCTTGTCAAAAGACTTGCTAGAAACAGTCCACTCCAAACCAAACCAACCGCCTTTCCTAGCTCTTCTCAGAACATGAGACCAAACCACAGACTCACACCCACACCCACAAAGCCACCTCCTTCCCCCAAGTAGGTCTGTGACTACCCGCAGTGTCCTCTGACTGGTGGTCCATACTATGTTCCCCCGAAATGGCCTGTCCTGTCTCAGATCTGGACTCCTTGGCCAATTCTGTGAAGTTATCAGGAGCCAGGGGTGAGCCACTACCTGCTTTCTCAGGAAAGACCCCCTTCAGAGCTTTCTTGGCAATTGGCCATCCTCACATCTGTAGGTACCAAGAAAGACTGACTCTGTCCTTGGTAAATCCAAACAAGTGAGCCCACTGGGACTGGCACTGGGACTGCCTCTGGGTGCCTGGCTTCCTGGATCCCAAGTTCAGAGAGTTCCATCACCAAGGAAGTGTGGTGAGGTCACTTCCTTCAGGAACTGAATGAGGTCACTGCCTTGGAAACCACTCTGTCCTAACTGTTGCTTCCAAGGGTCCCATGAGATGGAGGCTGCCCCTGCTTCCTGTGACACTTTCACAAGTTAGAATGGTATATCAACCATAGGCACCCAGGAAAAGCTCTCCACACAGGCCTGGTTTGGTCCATCTTGTCTACATTAAGAAGAGAGAGGCTCATTCAGACACATCTTTTCATCCTGACCAGGTTGTTTGCCACAGAAGATGACTTCTGCTCTCTCAGGTCCTTCCTGGCTGCCTACATCTTCTCCAGGGATCATTTCTCCATGGATCTTTGAGGTTCTCAGCAGGTGGAAGATCCCCTACATTCCTGTATTGTAAGACCAACTCTGTCCCTGCTCTTCTGTAAAGTTAGATTGAGGGAAAAGTAAATGCTTGGGGTTAAGAACATGTTCGATTTGGGTTAGAAATCATTCTGCTGGATGAAGAATGGTATTGGGAACCTGTGATATTTATAATAATATAGAGGTGAAATATATGTATGAAAACAGAAATCTTAGTAAGATTTGAAGGCCAGAAGGGCATTGGGCCCTTGATTGAAATACTTAGCTTTGAATTACATTCTGTACAGATGTCTCTGACAAATCCATATACAATGGCATAGGACCTTGTACCTTGGATGATTGAATGTAGAAGAGAAGATCCAGTCAAAAAGGGATAGGAGGTAGGATTAGAAAGATAGTCAGTAGGTTTAGGAAGAAGAGTGGGTATAATATTTGGACCAAAAGTTCTTTAGCAATAGGGTGTCTGTTAGAGAGTGAATGTAAATGTCAGCACATGTGAAGAGTCAGTCACAATGATGAACTGGGGAAGATATGTAGGAAAGCAGATATGAATATAGACATTAGGAAATCAGGAAAAGTATAAAGTGAGTGATAGGATTTGACATTTTCAACAGGGTTGAGGTTGAATATATAATCTAAGGCAGAAACAAATGTGTAATCACCAATAGGATTGACATTTCAGAGCATTAGGCAACCTGGACAAGGATGGTTTTAGTAATCCATGCTAACTTTCCAATTAGGCTTTGGTACAATCATAAGAGTGACCTTTGCATTTTGTGTCCAGAATATCACTGTGATAAAATATATATGTAGATCAGGTGACATGAGTATTTCTTCAACTATTTTTGGGAGCAATGTATTGAAGACGTATAAATTAGCATTCGGGGGTACAAATAGGTATACCCAGGGTCTATGAGTATAGAGATAATGCATGAATAGACCACACTGTGAATAAAGAATATAACTGGTTCCAATTTAAATAATGGATTGAATTGATATCTGAAAATATATAGGAAATCTTATATTGATACAGGATCATTCATTCCAACCAGTTAGACATCTAATGGTAATATTAGGGTGATGGTTTACCATGAGGGGTGTGTGAGTTTTGGTTCCAAAGTGATTATGGAAATCCAAAATAATATGCTTGGAAAGAAGTCTCATGAAAAGACCAGTCAAGAAACATGGAGGAATACATGTGTTCTGAAGCAGGATTTGATGGAAAGTGAACCAAATGCCTAGAAATTTGTGAACATGAGGATGAAATATATATCCTATGATGTGCATCAACTGAAGAAATAGTAATGTGCCAGTGTTGAATAAAAATAAATGTCTAAATACACATCATGTCCCATAGGAGTCTACTTGCATTGATGTTAAACAGAGTCAGTTACAGAAGAAATGTTAGGATTTCTATTCACCATTCACTGAAGTTAGTTTTCAGTACTAGGAAACAAATATGTATTTCAGGTGGATGAATATTTCTGAGAATAATCTTGTGAAAAGTTGATTATAAATCCACATACATGAACATGAATTTAGGGAGTGTAAAATAAGACACATATATTTTATATTTTGAAAAATCTGGAGAGTGTGTGTGTGTATATATACATAGATATATATACACAAACACAAACACAGAGACATTAAGAAGTAAAAATATATATGCCAATTGAAATTCATCATGAAATATATATCATTTAAAGATCCAAAATTATTGATTTTACTGAACCTGGATGTATGTATCATGTTGTTCAAGTAGGAAGCTCACCCATAGGTTAATTTTCAGTTCAAACAGCATTTAGGAGGAGTGATTTCTTCTCACAGATTGTATCTGCCAAGTCAGCCACCTCAAAAGAATGTAGCTGGGAAACCAGGTAGGATTCTGTATGTGCATGTAAAAAAACATGTGCTGAATAGGCTGCAAAGAAAGGGAGACAGGAATTCACATATTTGTGAAGTTTAAAAACACATGGAGATTTATTACATTGGACTAGATTCATAACATGTACCCTTTATAATTCAAAAGGCCTGTCCAACTACGCATCATGCCTCCTCTGAACTGCTAGTATTTTTATTCTGTTTGGGTTATTTTTCTCTATCATATTATGATTCGTACATAGTCAGAGTCTAGTAGTGTATGGGTTAGTGTCAGGGATTCAGTTTTTGGAAAGGAAAATAGGAAAATAAATCCAATGTTTATGCAAATATGTTCTACACAAAATCTTCCCACAATCATCCAGAAAAATGCCTTGACAATACCCTTGCCCCATGTAAGACGCAATTCGAGAAGAAGAGTTAGAAAATCATTGAATACATATGTGGAATGAAAAATGCTCAGGAGTTCACAACTTTGGAGGTGGTAGAGGAGTTTCCAGAAGTAAGGGACAGGATAAACACTCCACAAACATGGAGCTCTGCTGGCCTAAAGACTTCTTGAGAAACTGCCTCTGAGAATGGGCTTTTGAAATATATGTTGTTGTCAGGAGCTTTAGCTTCTTTTGTAGTGAGACCATCAAAGCTGGGTCTTCATCTATGTGACCTGGAGGATATGGTTTCTGATTTTCCAATGAACATGAGGCAGAAGTGCTGAATTCTCTCTTTGTAGGTAAACTGTGGCCATTGGGGGCTAAGTGTCTCCCCGTGGGGACTCTGAAGCCATTTGGTCATCCTCCACTTTTCGTGGTGTTTCTTGCTGCTGCACTAGGAGTTTGGTATTTGCTTCACGAAATACAAGGAGTTTAACTGGGACACAGTGCTGGAGGGAGTTCTGTCACGTGTGGTGGGTCAGGGTCCTAGGAGAATGCACCAACCATGATTCTATCTTACAGAGCGTGGCCCCTTGACCATAGCAACCTGATTCTGAACATTGTGATGAAACCTCTTCATATAACAAGATGCCTTTACATATAAGGGTCTGCTGGGTGCACCATGTCAGTCACAAGCCATTTGGAAGCCCATCGCAGATCCACATGGCCCCACCACAGATGTTTTATCACACACCTGCACACCACTGCTCTAGGCCCACTACTCAGCAGGCCCCACCATACTGGCATCTCTGTTCTTCATCATTTTCATGAAACCCGTCAATCAAGGCACCTGTCTGGTACACTCATGATCAGCAACAGGACATCCAAAGGTTCTCCAGTGCCACCTGGTCATGGTAATTTCAAAGATTGCATGGTATTTATCTAGCCGTTTTTAAAGGATGAAGTTGGAGGCACTGTGTGTTCCCATTCATTCAGGAACCATTAAATGGTGAGAAAGATCATTTCAATGAAATCTCTGGAGAACTCTAACAAACAAGGCTTCCCAAAGAGTGGCCAAAACGTCACATGAAACCAGGCCCACTGAGGTGTACAATGTGAGGTCCATGTGTGTTTTGACTCTCAACTATGGCTGCCAGGTCTCTAAGAATAAAATCATGTGATATCCTGGCTGAGATTCCCAGTGTTCTGTGGAAAGTCACCCTGGGCTTCGATCTCAGTTTCCAGGGGGGGCTCTCATGAGTGGCCTCGGAAAATCCCAACTCAATTCATGGCAATACTTCTCTGAGTTCAGTTCCAGAACTCAGTCTCCAAGGGAATCACACCAGAGTTCAAGCCCAGGAGGACCCAGTCCTCTCTTCCACCGCCACACAAATGACCACAATTCAAACCAAAACACTGCCAAAAGGCCCTCATCTTCTTCCATATAGACAATACTCATAACCTCTGGCTGGAGGTTTCCATTAGGGGCGCAGCCTAGGACAGTGTCCACAATAAGCTCCCTTGCCCATCATTTGCCTAATGTCAGGGTGGCCTGGACACCCTTCCTTTGAACCAGGAGTGATCAAATAGGCCTGCCTTTAATACTGCTCAGCTTCTCCACTTGGAGGCCTGCTGATCTTGGGGTATAGATTCTTTGTGTGAATTGGAGTCATGAGAAAACCCAAGCACATAATGGCTAGCCTCTGCAAGGCTTTGAAAAACTCATTTGACCCAAAGGATCCTTATTCTCACTTGATGGAGGACAGGAACCTTACAGAGGAAGGCAAGAGACTTCATCCACATTGACTGCTTTTTTGCCATATTGGCTATGGATGCACATATGGGATCTTTCTTGAGATCCATCAGGTGCTGACAATCTAAGCCACAGCCTTACACAGGGCCAAGAGGCTGATTCAGACACATCCCTTTGCAAAGCAATTAAGCAAAGAGCCACAAGTGATGCCCGTTCGTTTGCATTTGAAAACTGTTTTCTTCAGGATTCACAAAGGGGTGTCCTGAGGCAAAGACCTTGCTGACATCCAGGGAAACAGAACAATAGGTAAGCAAAAGTCCCAAAGCAGGGTTTCTCCACTGAGACTTTAATGGGCCCACTGATATCTGAGTTTTCTGAGATGCTCACTATTCACTTCAGCTTTCTAGTACATGGCAATGTCACCAAGCTTGGAGGTGGTACTTATCTTCTACACAAAATCATGAGCCTATTCTGAAGAGTGGCCAGAATTGAGGAAAAAACCAGAAATTTAGGAAGATAGTAGGTTTTGCCCATGGATAAGGCAAGCCCCAGTCCATTCATAAATTGGGCAGGATGAATGCTGGAAGCTTTCTACTAGACAGGACACATCCATTGATGCATTCTCTTTTCTAATGTCTACAACCACGGACACAGTGCGATACACAGACATAGCAACACTCGCCTTGTCAAAAGACTTGCTAGAAACAGTCCACTCCAAACCAAACCAACCGCCTTTCCTAGCTCTTCTCAGAACATGAGACCAAACCACAGACTCACACCCACACCCACAAAGCCACCTCCTGCCCCTAAGTAGGTCTGTGACTACCCGCAGTGTCCTCTGACTGGTGGTCCATACTATGTTCCCCCGAAATGGCCTGTCCTGTCTCAGATCTGGACTCCTTGTCCAATTCTGTGAAGTTATCAGGAGCCAGGTGTGAGCCACTACCTGCTTTCTCAGGAAAGACCCCCTTCAGAGCTTTCTTGGCAATTGGCCATCCTCACATCTGTAGGTACCAAGAAAGACTGACTCTGTCCTTGGTAAATCCAAACAAGTGAGCCCACTGGGACTGGCACTGGGACTGCCTCTGGGTGCCTGGCTTCCTGGATCCCAAGTTCAGAGAGTTCCATCACCAAGAGAGTGTGGTGAGGTCACTTCCTTCAGGAACTGAATGAGGTCACTGCCTTGGAAACCACTCTGTCCTAACTGTTGCTTCCAAGGGTCCCATGAGATGGAGGCTGCCCCTGCTTCCTGTGACACTTTCACAAGTTAGAATGGTATATCAACCATAGGCACCCAGGAAAAGCTCTCCACACAGGCCTGCTTTGGTCCATCTTGTCTACATTAAGAAGAGAGAGGCTCATTCAGACACATCTTTTCATCCTGACCAGGTTGTTTGCCACAGAAGATGACTTCTGCTCTCTCAGGTCCTTCCTGGCTGCCTACATCTTCTCCAGGGATCATTTCTGCATGGATCGTTGAGGTTCTCAGCAGGTGGAAGATCCCCTACATTCCTGTATTGTAAGACAAACTCTGTCCCTGCTCTTCTGTAAAGTTAGATTGAGGGAAAAGTAAATGCTTGGGGTTAAGAACATGTTCGATTTGGGTTAGAAATCATTCTGCTGGATGAAGAATGGTATTGGGAACCTGTGATATTTATAATAATATAGAGGTGAAATATATGTATGAAAACAGAAATCTTAGTAAGATTTGAAGGCCAGAAGGGCATTGGGCCCTTGATTGAAATACTTAGCTTTGAATTACATTCTGTACAGATGTCTCTGACAAATCCATATACAATGGCATAGGACCTTGTACCTTGGATGATTGAATGTAGAAGAGAAGATCCAGTCAAAAAGGGATAGGAGGTAGGATTAGAAAGATAGTCAGTAGGTTTAGGAAGAAGAGTGGGTATAATATTTGGACCAAAAGTTCTTTAGCAATAGGGTGTCTGTTAGAGAGTGAATGTAAATGTCAGCACATGTGAAGAGTCAGTCACAATGATGAACTGGGGAAGATATGTAGGAAAGCAGATATGAATATAGACATTAGGAAATCAGGAAAAGTATAAAGTGAGTGATAGGATTTGACATTTTCAACAGGGTTGAGGTTGAATATATAATCTAAGGCAGAAACAAATGTGTAGTCACCAATAGGATTGACATTTGAGAGCATTAGGCAACCTGGACAAGGATGGTTTTAGTAATCCATGCTAACTTTCCAATTAGGCTTTGGTACAATCATAAGTGTGACCTTTGCATTTTGTGTCCAGAATATCACTGTGATAAAATATATATGTAGATCAGGTGACATGAGTATTTCTTCAACTATTTTTGGGAGCAATGTATTGAAGACGTATAAATTAGCATTCGGGGGTACAAATAGGTATACCCAGGGTCTATGAGTATAGAGATAATGCATGAATAGACCACACTGTGAATAAAGAATATAACTGGTTCCAATTTAAATAATGGATTGAATTGATATCTGAAAATATATAGGAAATCTTATATTGATACAGGATCATTCATTCCAACCAGTTAGACATCTAATGGGAACATTAGGGTGATGGTTTACCATGAGGGGTGTGTGAGTTTTGGTTCCAAAGTGATTATGGAAATCCAAAATAATATGCTTGGAAAGAAGTCTCATGAAAAGACCAGTCAAGAAACATGGAGGAATACATGTGTTCTGAAGCAGGATTTGATGGAAAGTGAACCAAATGCCTAGAAATTTGTGAACATGAGGATGAAATATATATCCTATGATGTGCATCAACTGAAGAAATAGTAATGTGCCAGTGTTGAATAAAAATAAATGTCTAAATACACATCCTGTCCCATAGGAGTCTACTTGCATTGATGTTAAACAGAGTCAGTTACAGAAGAAATGTTAGGATTTCTATTCACCATTCACTGAAGTTAGTTTTCAGTACTAGGAAACAAATATGTATTTCAGGTGGATGAATATTTCTGAGAATAATCTTGTGAAAACTTGATTATAAATCCACATACATGAACATGAATTTAGGGAGTGTAAAATAAGACACATATATTTTATATTTTGAAAAATCTGGAGAGTGTGTGTGTGTATATATACATAGATATATATACACAAACACAAACACAGAGACATTAAGAAGTAAAAATATATATGCCAATTGAAATTCATCATGAAATATATATCATTTAAAGATCCAAAAATATTTATTTTACTGAACCTGGATGTATGTATCATGTTGTTCAAGTAGGAAGCTCACCCATAGGTTGATTTTCAGTTCAAACAGCATTTAGGAGGAGTGATTTCTTCTCACAGATTGTATCTGCCAAGTCAGCCACCTCAAAAGAATGTAGCTGGGAAACCAGGTAGGATTCTGTATGTGCATGTAAAAAGACATGTGCTGAATAGGCTGCAAAGAAAGGGAGACAGGAATTCACATATTTGTGAAGTTTAAAAACACATGGAGATCTATTACATTGGACTAGATTCATAACATGTACCCTTTATAATTCAAAAGGCCTGTCCAACTACGTTTCATGCCTCCTCTGAACTGCTAGTATTTTTATTCTGTTTGGGTTATTTTTCTCTATCATATTATGATTCGTACGTAGTCAGAGTCTAGTAGTGTATGGGTTAGTGTCAGGGATTCAGTTTTTGGAATGGAAAATAGGAAAATAAATCCAATGTTTATGCAAATATGTTCTACACAAAATCTTCCCACAATCATCCAGAAAAATGCCTTGACAATACCCTTGCCCTATGTAAGACGCAATTCGAGAAGAAGAGTTAGAAAATCATTGAATACATATGTGGAATGAAAAATGCTCAGGAGTTCACAACTTTGGAGGTGGTAGAGGAGTTTCCAGAAGTAAGGGACAGGATAAACACTCCACAAACATGGAGCTCTGCTGGCCTAAAGACTTCTTGAGAAACTGCCTCTGAGAATGGGCTTTTGAAATATATGTTGTTGTCAGGAGCTTTAGCTTCTTTTGTAGTGAGACCATCAAAGCTGGGTCTTCATCTATGTGACCTGGAGGATATGGTTTCTGATTTTCCAATGAACATGAGGCAGAAGTGCTGAATTCTCTCTTTGTAGGTAAACTGTGGCCATTGGGGGCTAAGTGTCTCCCCGTGGGGACTCTGAAGCCATTTGGTCATCCTCCACTTTTCGTGGTGTTTCTTGCTGCTGCACTAGGAGTTTGGTATTTGCTTCATGAAATACAAGGAGTTTAACTGGGACACAGTGCTGGAGGGAGTTCTGTCACGTGTGGTGGGTCAGGGTCCTAGGAGAATGCACCAACCATGATTCTATCTTACAGAGTGTGGCCCCTTGACCATAGCAACCTGATTCTGAACACTGTACTGAAACCTCTTCATATAACAAGATGCCTTTACATATAAGGGTCTTCTGGGTGCACCATGTCAGTCACAAGCCATTTGGAAGCCCATCGCAGATCCACATGGCCCCACCACAGATGTTTTATCACACACCTGCACACCACTGCTCTAGGCCCACTACTCAGCAGGCCCCACCATACTGGCATCTCTGTTCTTCATCATTGTCATGAAACCCGTCAATCAAGGCACCTGTCTGGTACACTCATGATCAGCAACAGGACATCCAAAGGTTCTCCAGTGCCACCTGGTCATGGGAATTTCAAAGATTGCATGGTATTTATCTAGCCGTTTTTAAAGGATGAAGTTGGAGGCACTGTGGGTTTCCATTCATTCAGGAACCATTAAATGGTGAGAAAGATCATTTCAATGAAATCTCTGGAGAACTCTAACAAACAAGGCTTCCCAAAGAGTGGCCAAAACGTCACATGAAACCAGGCCCACTGAGGTGTACAATGTGAGGTCCATGTGTGTTTTGACTCTCAACTATGGCTGCCAGGTCTTTAAGAATAAAATCATGTGATATCCTGGCTGAGATTCCCAGTGTTCTGTGGAAAGTCACCCTGGGCTTTGATCTCAGTTTCCAGGGGGGGGCTCTCATGAGTGGCCTCGGAAAATCCCAACTCAATTCATGGCAATACTTCTCTGAGTTCAGTTCCAGAACTCAGTCTCCAAGGGAATCACACCAGAGTTCAAGCCCAGGCGGACCCAGTCCTCTATTCCACCGCCACACAAATGACCACAATTCAAACCAAAACAATGCCAAAAGGCCCTCATCTTCTTCCATATAGACAATACTCATAACCTCTGGCTGGAGGTTTCCATGAGGGGCGCAGCCTAAGACAGTGTCCACAATAAGCTCCCTTGCCCATCATTTGCCTAATGTCAGGGTGGCCTGGACACCCTTCCTTTGAACCAGGAGTGATCAAATAGGCCTGCCTTTAATACTGCTCAGCTTCTCCGCTTGGAGGCCTGCTGATCTTGGGGTATAGATTCTTTGTGTGAATTGGAGTCATGAGAAAACCCAAGCACATAATGGCTAGCCTCTGCAGGGCTTTGAAAAACTCATTTGACCCAAAGGATCCCTATTCTCACTTGATGGAGGACAGGAACATTACAGAGGAAGGAAAGAGACTTCATCCACATTGACTGCTTTTTTGCCATATTGGTTATGGGTGCACATATGGGATCTTTCTTGAGATCCATCAGGTGCTGACAATCTAAGCCACAGCCTTACACAGGGCCAAGAGGCTGATTCAGAGACATCCCTTTGCAAAGTAATTAAGCAAAGAGCCACAAGTGATGCCCGTTCGTTTGCATTTGAAAACTGTTTTCTTCAGGCTTCACAAAGGGGTGTCCTGAGGCAAAGACCTTGCTGACATCCAGGGAAACAGAACAATAGGTAAGCAAAAGGCCCAAAGCAGGGTTTCTCCACTGAGACTTTAATGGGCCCACTGATATCTGAGTTTTCTGAGATGCTCACTATTCATTTCAGCTATCTAGTACATGGCAATGTCACCAAGCTTGGAGGTGGTACATATCTTGGACACAAAACCATGAGCCTATTCTGAAGAGTGGCCAGAATTCAGGAAAAAACCAGAAATTTAGGAAGATAGTAGGTTTTGCCCATGGATAAGGCAAGCCCCAGTCCATTCATAAATTGGGCAGGATGAATGCTGGAAGCTTTCTACTAGACAGGACACATCCATTGATGCATTCTCTTTTCTAATGTCTACAACCACGGACACAGTGCGATACACAGACATAGCAACACTCGCCTTGTCAAAAGACTTGCTAGAAACAGTCCACTCCAAACCAAACCAACCGCCTTTCCTAGCTCTTCTCAGAACATGAGACCAAACCACAGACTCACACCCACACCCACAAAGCCACCTCCTTCCCCCAAGTAGGTCTGTGACTACCCGCAGTGTCCTCTGACTGGTGGTCCATACTATGTTCCCCCGAAATGGCCTGTCCTGTCTCAGATCTGGACTCCTTGGCCAATTCTGTGAAGTTATCAGGAGCCAGGGGTGAGCCACTACCTGCTTTCTCAGGAAAGACCCCCTTCAGAGCTTTCTTGGCAATTGGCCATCCTCACATCTGTAGGTACCAAGAAAGACTGACTCTGTCCTTGGTAAATCCAAACAAGTGAGCCCACTGGGACTGGCACTGGGACTGCCTCTGGGTGCCTGGCTTCCTGGATCCCAAGTTCAGAGAGTTCCATCACCAAGGAAGTGTGGTGAGGTCACTTCCTTCAGGAACTGAATGAGGTCACTGCCTTGGAAACCACTCTGTCCTAACTGTTGCTTCCAAGGGTCCCATGAGATGGAGGCTGCCCCTGCTTCCTGTGACACTTTCACAAGTTAGAATGGTATATCAACCATAGGCACCCAGGAAAAGCTCTCCACACAGGCCTGGTTTGGTCCATCTTGTCTACATTAAGAAGAGAGAGGCTCATTCAGACACATCTTTTCATCCTGACCAGGTTGTTTGCCACAGAAGATGACTTCTGCTCTCTCAGGTCCTTCCTGGCTGCCTACATCTTCTCCAGGGATCATTTCTCCATGGATCTTTGAGGTTCTCAGCAGGTGGAAGATCCCCTACATTCCTGTATTGTAAGACCAACTCTGTCCCTGCTCTTCTGTAAAGTTAGATTGAGGGAAAAGTAAATGCTTGGGGTTAAGAACATGTTCGATTTGGGTTAGAAATCATTCTGCTGGATGAAGAATGGTATTGGGAACCTGTGATATTTATAATAATATAGAGGTGAAATATATGTATGAAAACAGAAATCTTAGTAAGATTTGAAGGCCAGAAGGGCATTGGGCCCTTGATTGAAATACTTAGCTTTGAATTACATTCTGTACAGATGTCTCTGACAAATCCATATACAATGGCATAGGACCTTGTACCTTGGATGATTGAATGTAGAAGAGAAGATCCAGTCAAAAAGGGATAGGAGGTAGGATTAGAAAGATAGTCAGTAGGTTTAGGAAGAAGAGTGGGTATAATATTTGGACCAAAAGTTCTTTAGCAATAGGGTGTCTGTTAGAGAGTGAATGTAAATGTCAGCACATGTGAAGAGTCAGTCACAATGATGAACTGGGGAAGATATGTAGGAAAGCAGATATGAATATAGACATTAGGAAATCAGGAAAAGTATAAAGTGAGTGATAGGATTTGACATTTTCAACAGGGTTGAGGTTGAATATATAATCTAAGGCAGAAACAAATGTGTAGTCACCAATAGGATTGACATTTGAGAGCATTAGGCAACCTGGACAAGGATGGTTTTAGTAATCCATGCTAACTTTCCAATTAGGCTTTGGTACAATCATAAGTGTGACCTTTGCATTTTGTGTCCAGAATATCACTGTGATAAAATATATATGTAGATCAGGTGACATGAGTATTTCTTCAACTATTTTTGGGAGCAATGTATTGAAGACGTATAAATTAGCATTCGGGGGTACAAATAGGTATACCCAGGGTCTATGAGTATAGAGATAATGCATGAATAGACCACACTGTGAATAAAGAATATAACTGGTTCCAATTTAAATAATGGATTGAATTGATATCTGAAAATATATAGGAAATCTTATATTGATACAGGATCATTCATTCCAACCAGTTAGACATCTAATGGTAATATTAGGGTGATGGTTTACCATGAGGGGTGTGTGAGTTTTGGTTCCAAAGTGATTATGGAAATCCAAAATAATATGCTTGGAAAGAAGTCTCATGAAAAGACCAGTCAAGAAACATGGAGGAATACATGTGTTCTGAAGCAGGATTTGATGGAAAGTGAACCAAATGCCTAGAAATTTGTGAACATGAGGATGAAATATATATCCTATGATGTGCATCAACTGAAGAAATAGTAATGTGCCAGTGTTGAATAAAAATAAATGTCTAAATACACATCATGTCCCATAGGAGTCTACTTGCATTGATGTTAAACAGAGTCAGTTACAGAAGAAATGTTAGGATTTCTATTCACCATTCACTGAAGTTAGTTTTCAGTACTAGGAAACAAATATGTATTTCAGGTGGATGAATATTTCTGAGAATAATCTTGTGAAAACTTGATTATAAATCCACATACATGAACATGAATTTAGGGAGTGTAAAATAAGACACATATATTTTATATTTTGAAAAATCTGGAGAGTGTGTGTGTGTATATATACATAGATATATATACACAAACACAAACACAGAGACATTAAGAAGTAAAAATATATATGCCAATTGAAATTCATCATGAAATATATATCATTTAAAGATCCAAAAATATTTATTTTACTGAACCTGGATGTATGTATCATGTTGTTCAAGTAGGAAGCTCACCCATAGGTTGATTTTCAGTTCAAACAGCATTTAGGAGGAGTGATTTCTTCTCACAGATTGTATCTGCCAAGTCAGCCACCTCAAAAGAATGTAGCTGGGAAACCAGGTAGGATTCTGTATGTGCATGTAAAAAGACATGTGCTGAATAGGCTGCAAAGAAAGGGAGACAGGAATTCACATATTTGTGAAGTTTAAAAACACATGGAGATCTATTACATTGGACTAGATTCATAACATGTACCCTTTATAATTCAAAAGGCCTGTCCAACTACGTTTCATGCCTCCTCTGAACTGCTAGTATTTTTATTCTGTTTGGGTTATTTTTCTCTATCATATTATGATTCGTACGTAGTCAGAGTCTAGTAGTGTATGGGTTAGTGTCAGGGATTCAGTTTTTGGAATGGAAAATAGGAAAATAAATCCAATGTTTATGCAAATATGTTCTACACAAAATCTTCCCACAATCATCCAGAAAAATGCCTTGACAATACCCTTGCCCTATGTAAGACACAATTCGAGAAGAAGAGTTAGAAAATCATTGAATACATATGTGGAATGAAAAATGCTCAGGAGTTCACAACTTTGGAGGTGGTAGAGGAGTTTCCAGAAGTAAGGGACAGGATAAACACTCCACAAACATGGAGCTCTGCTGGCCTAAAGACTTCTTGAGAAACTGCCTCTGAGAATGGGCTTTTGAAATATATGTTGTTGTCAGGAGCTTTAGCTTCTTTTGTAGTGAGACCATCAAAGCTGGGTCTTCATCTATGTGACCTGGAGGATATGGTTTCTGATTTTCCAATGAACATGAGGCAGAAGTGCTGAATTCTCTCTTTGTAGGTAAACTGTGGCCATTGGGGGCTAAGTGTCTCCCCGTGGGGACTCTGAAGCCATTTGGTCATCCTCCATTTTTCGTGGTGTTTCTAGCTGCTGCACTAGGAGTTTGGTATTTGCTTCATGAAATACAAGGAGTTTAACTGGGACACAGTGCTGGAGGGAGTTCTGTCACGTGTGGTGGGTCAGGGTCCTAGGAGAATGCACCAACCATGATTCTATCTTACAGAGTGTGGCCCCTTGACCATAGCAACCTGATTATGAACACTGTACTGAAACCTCTTCATATAACAAGATGCCTTTACATATAAGGGTCTGCTGGGTGCACCATGTCAGTCACAAGCCATTTGGAAGCCCATCGCAGATCCACATGGCCCCACCACAGATGTTTTATCACACACCTGCACACCACTGCTCTAGGCCCACTACTCAGCAGGCCCCACCATACTGGCATCTCTGTTCTTCATCATTTTCATGAAACCCGTCAATCAAGGCACCTGTCTGGTACACTCATGATCAGCAACAGGACATCCAAAGGTTCTCCAGTGCCACCTGGTCATGGTAATTTCAAAGATTGCATGGTATTTATCTAGCCGTTTTTAAAGGATGAAGTTGGAGGCACTGTGGGTTTCCATTCATTCAGGAACCATTAAATGGTGAGAAAGATCATTTCAATGAAATCTCTGGAGAACTCTAACAAACAAGGCTTCCCAAAGAGTGGCCAAAACGTCACATGAAACCAGGCCCACTGAGGTGTACAATGTGAGGTCCATGTGTGTTTTGACTCTCAACTATGGCTGCCAGGTCTTTAAGAATAAAATCATGTGATATCCTGGCTGAGATTCCCAGTGTTCTGTGGAAAGTCACCCTGGGCTTCGATCTCAGTTTCCAGGGGGGGCTCTCATGAGTGGCCTCGGAAAATCCCAACTCAATTCATGGCAATACTTCTCTGAGTTCAGTTCCAGAACTCAGTCTCCAAGGGAATCACACCAGAGTTCAAGCCCAGGCGGACCCAGTCCTCTCTTCCACCGCCACACAAATGACCACAATTCAAACCAAAACAATGCCAAAAGGCCCTCATCTTCTTCCATATAGACAATACTCATAACCTCTGGCTGGAGGTTTCCATGAGGGGCGCAGCCTAAGACAGTGTCCACAATAAGCTCCCTTGCCCATCATTTGCCTAATGTCAGGGTGGCCTGGACACCCTTCCTTTGAACCAGGAGTGATCAAATAGGCCTGCCTTTAATACTGCTCAGCTTCTCCGCTTGGAGGCCTGCTGATCTTGGGGTATAGATTCTTTGTGTGAATTGGAGTCATGAGAAAACCCAAGCACATAATGGCTAGCCTCTGCAGGGCTTTGAAAAACTCATTTGACCCAAAGGATCCCTATTCTCACTTGATGGAGGACAGGAACCTTACAGAGGAAGGCAAGAGACTTCATCCACATTGACTGCTTTTTTGCCATATTGGCTATGGATGCACATATGGGATCTTTCTTGAGATCCATCAGGTGCTGACAATCTAAGCCACAGCCTTTACACAGGGCCAAGAGGCTGATTCAGACACATCCCTTTGCAAAGCAATTAAGCAAAGAGCCACAAGTGATGCCCGTTCGTTTGCATTTGAAAACTGTTTTCTTCAGGCTTCACAAAGGGGTGTCCTGAGGCAAAGACCTTGCTGACATCCAGGGAAACAGAACAATAGGTAAGCAAAAGGGCCCAAAGCAGGGTTTCTCCACTGAGACTTTAATGGGCCCACTGATATCTGAGTTTTCTGAGATGCTCACTATTCATTTCAGCTATCTAGTACATGGCAATGTCACCAAGCTTGGAGGTGGTACATATCTTGGACACAAAACCATGAGCCTATTCTGAAGAGTGGCCAGAATTCAGGAAAAAAACAGAAATTTAGGAAGATAGTAGGTTTTTGCCCATGGATAAGGCAAGCCCCAGTCCATTCATAAATTGGGCAGGATGAATGCTGGAAGCTTTCTACTAGACAGGACACATCCATTGATGCATTCTCTTTTCTAATGTCTACAACCACGGACACAGTGCGATACACAGACATAGCAACACTCGCCTTGTCAAAAGACTTGCTAGAAACAGTCCACTCCAAACCAAACCAACCGCCTTTCCTAGCTCTTCTCAGAACATGAGACCAAACCACAGACTCACACCCACACCCACAAAGCCACCTCCTTCCCCCAAGTAGGTCTGTGACTACCCGCAGTGTCCTCTGACTGGTGGTCCATACTATGTTCCCCCGAAATGGCCTGTCCTGTCTCAGATCTGGACTCCTTGGCCAATTCTGTGAAGTTATCAGGAGCCAGGGGTGAGCCACTACCTGCTTTCTCAGGAAAGACCCCCTTCAGAGCTTTCTTGGCAATTGGCCATCCTCACATCTGTAGGTACCAAGAAAGACTGACTCTGTCCTGGTAAATCCAAACAAGTGAGCCCACTGGGACTGGCACTGGGACTGCCTCTGGGTGCCTGGCTTCCTGGATCCCAAGTTCAGAGAGTTCCATCACCAAGGAAGTGTGGTGAGGTCACTTCCTTCAGGAACTGAATGAGGTCACTGCCTTGGAAAACCACTCTGTCCTAACTGTTGCTTCCAAGGGTCCCATGAGATGGAGGCTGCCCCTGCTTCCTGTGACACTTTCACAAGTTAGAATGGTATATCAACCATAGGCACCCAGGAAAAGCTCTCCACACAGGCCTGCTTTGGTCCATCTTGTCTACATTAAGAAGAGAGAGGCTCATTCAGACACATCTTTTCATCCTGACCAGGTTGTTTGCCACAGAAGATGACTTCTGCTCTCTCAGGTCCTTCCTGGCTGCCTACATCTTCTCCAGGGATCATTTCTCCATGGATCTTTGAGGTTCTCAGCAGGTGGAAGATCCCCTACATTCCTGTATTGTAAGACCAACTCTGTCCCTGCTCTTCTGTAAGTTAGATTGAGGGAAAAGTAAATGCTTGGGGTTAAGAACATGTTCGATTTGGGTTAGAAATCATTCTGCTGGATGAAGAATGGTATTGGGAACCTGTGATATTTATAATAATATAGAGGTGAAATATATGTATGAAAACAGAAATCTTAGTAAGATTTGAAGGCCAGAAGGGCATTGGGCCCTTGATTGAAATACTTAGCTTTGAATTACATTCTGTACAGATGTCTCTGACAAATCCATATACAATGGCATAGACCTTGTACCTTGGATGATTGAATGTAGAAGAGAAGATCCAGTCAAAAAGGGATAGGAGGTAGGATTAGAAAGATAGTCAGTAGGTTTAGGAAGAAGAGTGGGTATAATATTTGGACCAAAAGTTCTTTAGCAATAGGGTGTCTGTTAGAGAGTGAATGTAAATGTCAGCACATGTGAAGAGTCAGTCACAATGATGAACTGGGGAAGATATGTAGGAAAGCAGATATGAATATAGACATTAGGAAATCAGGAAAAGTATAAAGTGAGTGATAGGATTTGACATTTTCAACAGGGTTGAGGTTGAATATATAATCTAAGGCAGAAACAAATGTGTAGTCACCAATAGGATTGACATTTGAGAGCATTAGGCAACCTGGACAAGGATGGTTTTAGTAATCCATGCTAACTTTCCAATTAGGCTTTGGTACAATCATAAGTGTGACCTTTGCATTTTGTGTCCAGAATATCACTGTGATAAAATATATATGTAGATCAGGTGACATGAGTATTTCTTCAACTATTTTTGGGAGCAATGTATTGAAGACGTATAAATTAGCATTCGGGGGTACAAATAGGTATACCCAGGGTCTATGAGTATAGAGATAATGCATGAATAGACCACACTGTGAATAAAGAATATAACTGGTTCCAATTTAAATAATGGATTGAATTGATATCTGAAAATATATAGGAAATCTTATATTGATACAGGATCATTCATTCCAACCAGTTAGACATCTAATGGGAACATTAGGGTGATGGTTTACCATGAGGGGTGTGTGAGTTTTGGTTCCAAAGTGATTATGGAAATCCAAAATAATATGCTTGGAAAGAAGTCTCATGAAAAGACCAGTCAAGAAACATGGAGGAATACATGTGTTCTGAAGCAGGATTTGATTGAAAGTTGAACCAAATGCCTAGAAATTTGTGAACATGAGGATGAAATATATATCCTATGATGTGCATCAACTGAAGAAATAGTAATGTGCCAGTGTTGAATAAAAATAAATGTCTAAATACACATCCTGTCCCATAGGAGTCTACTTGCTTTGATGTTAAACAGAGTCAGTTACAGAATAAATGTTAGGATTTCTATTCACCATTCACTGAAGTTAGTTTTCAGTACTAGGAAACAAATATGTATTTCAGGTGGATGAATATTTCTGAGAATAATCTTGTGAAAAGTTGATTATAAATCCACATACATGAACATGAATTTAGGGAGTGTAAAATAAGACACATATATTTTATATTTTGAAAAATCTGGAGAGTGTGTGTGTGTATATATACATAGATATATATACACAAACACAAACACAGAGACATTAAGAAGTAAAAATATATATGCCAATTGAAATTCATCATGAAATATATATCATTTAAAGATCCAAAAATATTTATTTTACTGAACCTGGATGTATGTATCATGTTGTTCAAGTAGGAAGCTCACCCATAGGTTGATTTTCCGTTCAAACAGCATTTAGGAGGAGTGATTTCTTCTCACAGATTGTATCTGCCAAGTCAGCCACCTCAAAAGAATGTAGCTGGGAAACCAGGTAGGATTCTGTATGTGCATGTAAAAAGACATGTGCTGAATAGGCTGCAAAGAAAGGGAGACAGGAATTCACATATTTGTGAAGTTTAGAAACACATGGAGATCTATTACATTGGACTAGATTCATAACATGTACCCTTTATAATTCAAAAGGCCTGTCCAACTACGCATCATGCCTCCTCTGAACTGCTAGTATTTTTATTCTGTTTGGGTTATTTTTCTCTATCATATTATGATTCGTAGTCAGAGTCTAGTAGGGTATGGGTTAGTGTCAGGGATTCAGTTTTTGGAATGGAAAATAGGGAAAATAAATCCAATGTTTATGCAAATATGTTCTACACAAAATCTTCCCACAATCATCCAGAAAAATGCCTTGACAATACCCTTGCCCCATGTAAGACGCAATTCGAGAAGAAGAGTTAGAAAATCATTGAATACATATGTGGAATGAGAAATGCTCAGGAGTTCACAACTTTGGAGGTGGTAGAGGAGTTTCCAGAAGTAAGGGACAGGATAAACACTCCACAACCATGGAGCTCTGCTGGCCTAAAGACTTCTTGAGAAACTGCCTCTGAGAATGGGCTTTTGAAATATATGTTGTTGTCAGGAGCTTTAGCTTCTTTTGTTAGTGAGACCATCAAAGCTGGGTCTTCATCTATGTGACCTGGAGGATATGGTTTCTGATTTTCCAATGAACATGAGGCAGAAGTGCTGAATTCTCTCTTTGTAGGTAAACTGTGGCCATTGGGGGCTAAGTGTCTCCCCGTGGGGACTCTGAAGCCATTTGGTCATCCTCCACTTTTCGTGGTGTTTCTTGCTGCTGCACTAGGAGTTTGGTATTTGCTTCACGAAATACAAGGAGTTTAACTGGGACACAGTGCTGGAGGGAGTTCTGTCACGTGTGGTGGGTCAGGGTCCTAGGAGAATGCACCAACCATGATTCTATCTTACAGAGCGTGGCCCCTTGACCATAGCAACCTGATTCTGAACATTGTTCTGAAACCTCTTCATATAACAAGATGCCTTTACATATAAGGGTCTTCTGGGTGCACCATGTCAGTCACAAGCCATTTGGAAGCCCATCGCAGATCCACATGGCCCCACCACAGATGTTTTATCACACACCTGCACACCACTGCTCTAGGCCCACTACTCAGCCAGGCCCCACCATACTGGCATCTCTGTTCTTCATCATTGTCATGAAACCCGTCAATCAAGGCACCTGTCTGGTACACTCATGATCAGCAACAGGACATCCAAAGGTTCTCCAGTGCCACCTGGTCATGGGAATTTCAAAGATTGCATGGTATTTATCTAGCCGTTTTTAAAGGATGAAGTTGGAGGCACTGTGGGTTTCCATTCATTCAGGAACCATTAAATGGTGAGAAAGATCATTTCAATGAAATCTCTGGAGAACTCTAACAAACAAGGCTTCCCAAAGAGTGGCCAAAACGTCACATGAAACCAGGCCCACTGAGGTGTACAATGTGAGGTCCATGTGTGTTTTGACTCTCAACTATGGCTGCCAGGTCTTTAAGAATAAAATCATGTGATATCCTGGCTGAGATTCCCAGTGTTCTGTGGAAAGTCACCCTGGGCTTTGATCTCAGTTTCCAGGGGGGGCTCTCATGAGTGGCCTCGGAAAATCCCAACTCAATTCATGGCAATACTTCTCTGAGTTCAGTTCCAGAACTCAGTCTCCAAGGGAATCACACCAGAGTTCAAGCCCAGGCGGACCCAGTCCTCTATTCCACCGCCACACAAATGACCACAATTCAAACCAAAAACACTGCCAAAAGGCCCTCATCTTCTTCCATATAGAAAATACTCATAACCTTTGGCTGGAGGTTTCCATGAGGGGCGCAGCCTAAGACAGTGTCCACAATAAGCTCCCTTGCCCATCATTTGCCTAATGTCAGGGTGGCCTGGACACCCTTCCTTTGAACCAGGAGTGATCAAATAGGCCTGCCTTTAACACTGCTCAGCTTCTCCGCTTGGAGGCCTGCTGATCTTGGGGATTCTTCTTGCGTGTGAATTGGAGTCATGAGCAAAAACCCAAGCACATAATGCTAGCCTCTGCAGGGCTTTGAAAAACTCATTTGACCCAAAGGATCCCTATTCTCACTTGATGGAGGACAGGAACATTACAGAGGAAGGAAAGAGACTTCATCCACATTGACTGCTTTTTTGCCATATTGGTTATGGGTGCACATATGGGATCATTTCTTGAGATCCATCAGGTGCTGACAATCTAAGCCACAGCCTTACACAGGGCCAAGAGGCTGATTCAGAGACATCCCTTTGCAAAGTAATTAAGCAAAGAGCCACAAGTGATGCCCGTTCGTTTGCATTTGAAAACTGTTTTCTTCAGGCTTCACAAAGGGGTGTCCTGAGGCAAAGACCTTTCTGACATCCAGGGAAACAGAACATAGGTAAGCAAAAGGCCCAAAGCAGGGTTTCTCCACTGAGACTTTAATGCGCCCACTGATATCTGAGTTTTCTGAGATGCTCACTATTCATTTCAGCTATCTAGTACATGGCAATGTCACCAAGCTTGGAGGTGGTACATATCGTGGACACAAAACCATGAGCCTATTCTGAAGAGTGGCCAGAATTCAGGAAAAACCAGAAATTTAGGAAGATAGTAGGGTTTTGCCCATGGATAAGGCAAGCCCCAGTCCATTCATAAATTGGCAGGATGAATGCTGGAAGCTTACTACTAGACAGGACACATCCATTGATGCATTCTCTTTTTCTAATGTCTACAACCACGGACACAGTGCGATACACAGACATAGCAACACTCGCCTTGTCAAAAGACTTGCTAGAAACAGTCCACTCCAAACCAAACCAACCGCCTTTCCTAGCTCTTCTCAGAACATGAGACCAAACCACAGGACTCACACCCACACCCACAAAGCCACCTCCTTCCCCAAGTAGGTCTGTGACTACCCGCAGTGTCCTCTGACTGGTGGTCCATACTATGTTCCCCCGAAATGGCCTGTCCTATCTCAGATCTGGACTCCTTGGCCAATTCTGTGAAGTTATCAGGAGCCAGGGTGAGCCACTACCTGCTTTCTCAGGAAAGACACCCTTCAGAGCTTTCTTGGCAATTGGCCATCCTCACATCTGTAGGTACCAAGAAAGACTGACTCTGTCCTTGGTAAATCCAAACAAGTTAGCCCACTGGGACTGGCACTGGGACTGCCTCTGGGTGCCTGGCTTCCTGGATCCCAAGTTCAGAGAGTTCCATCACCAAGGAAGTGTGGTGAGGTCACTTCCTTCAGGAACTGAATGAGGTCACTGCCTTGGAAACCACTCTGTCCTAACTGTTGCTTCAAGGGTCCCATGAGATGGAGGCTGCCCCTGCTTCCTGTGACACTTTCACAAGTTAGAATGGTATATCAACCACTAGGCACCCAGGAAAAGCTCTCCACACAGGCCTGCTTTGGTCCATCTTGTCTACATTAAGAAGAGAGAGGCTCATTCAGACACATCTTTTCATCCTGACCAGGTTGTTTGCCACAGAAGATGACTTCTGCTCTCTCAGGTCCTTCCTGGCTGCCTACATCTTCTCCAGGGATAATTTCTGCATGGACCTTTGAGGTTCTCAGCAGGTGGAAGATCCCCTACATTCCTGTATTGTAAAGACCAACTCTGTCCCTGCTCTTCTGTAAAGTTAGATTGAGGGAAAAAGTAAATGCTTGGGGTTAAGAAACATGTTCGATTTGGGTTAGAAATCATTCTGCTGGATGAAGAATGGTATTGTGACCTGTGATATTTATATAATATAGAGGTGAGATATATGTATGAAAACAGAAATCTAAGTAAGATTTGAAGGCCAAGAAGGGCATTGGCCCTTGAATCCTTGTTGATCATTCTGTACAGATGTCTCTGACAATTCCATATACAATGGCATAGACCTTGTACCTTGGATGATTGAATGTAGAAGAGAAGATCCAGTCAAAAGGGATAGGAGGTAGGATTATGAAAGATAGTCAGTAGGTTTAGGAAGAAGAGTGGGTATAATATTTGGACCAAAAGTTCTTTAGCAATAGGGTGTCTGTTAGAGAGTGAATGTAAATGTCAGCACATGTGAAGAGTCAGTCACAATGATGAACTGGGGAAGATATGTAGGAAAGCAGATATGAATATAGACATTAGGAAATCAGGAAAAGTATAAAGTGAGTGATAGGATTTGACATTTTCAACAGGGTTGAGGTTGAATATATATCTAAGGCAGAAACAAATGTGTAGTCACCAATAGGATTGACATTTGAGAGCATTAGGCAACCTGGACAAGGATGGTTTTAGTAATCCATGCTAACTTTCCAATTAGGCTTTGGTACAATCATAAGTGTGACCTTTGCATTTTGTGTCCAGAATATCACTGTGATAAAATATATATGTAGATCAGGTGACATGAGTATTTTCTTCAACTATTTTTGGTGAGCAATGTATTGAAGACGTATAAATTAGCATTCGGGGGTACAAATAGGTATACCCAGGGTCTATGAGTATAGAGATAATGCATGAATAGACCACACTGTGAATAAAGAATATAACTGGTTTCCAATTTAAATAATGGATTGAATTGAATATCTGAAAATATATAGGAAATCTTATATTGATACAGGATCATCATTCCAACCAGTTAGACATCTAATGGTAATATTAGGGTGATGGTTTACCATGAGGGGTGTGTGAGTTTTGTTCCAAAGTGATTATGGAAATCCAAAATAATATGCTTGGAAAGAAGTCTCATGAAAAGACCAGTCAAGAAACATGGAGGAATACATGTGTTCTGAAGCAGGATTTGATGGAAGTGAACCAAATGCCTAGAAATTTGTGAAAATGAGGATGAAAATATATATCTATGATGTGCATCAACTGAAGAAATAGTAATGTGCCAGTGTTGAATAAAAATAAATGTCTAAATACACATCATGTCCCTTAGGAGTCTACTTGCATTGATGTTAAACAGAGTCAGTTACAGAAGAAATGTTAGGATTTCTATTCACCATTCACTGAAGTTAGTTTTCAGTACTAGGAAACAAATATGTATTTCAGGTGGATGAATATTTCTGAGAATAATCTTGTGAAAAGTTGATTATAAATCCACATACATGAAACATGAATTTAGGGAGTGTAAAATAAGACACATATATTTTTATATTTTGAAAAATCTGGAGAGTGTGTGTGTGTATATATACATAGATATATATACACAAACACAAACACAGAGACATTAAGAAGTAAAAATATATATGCCAATTGAAATTCATCATGAAATATATATCATTTAAAGATCCAAAAATATTTATTTTACTGAACCTGGATGTATGTATCATGTTGTTCAAGTAGGAAGCTCACCCATAGGTTGATTTTCAGTTCAAACAGCATTTAGGAGGAGTGATTTCTTCTCACAGATTGTATCTGCCAAGTCAGCCACCTCAAAAGAATGTAGCTGGGAAAACCAGGTAGGATTCTGTATGTGCATGTAAAAAGACATGTGCTGAATAGGCTGCAAAGAAAGGGAGACAGGAATTCACATATTTGTGAAGTTTAAAAACACATGGGAGATCTATTACATTGGACTAGATTCATAACATGTACCCTTTATAATTCAAAAGGCCGTGTCCAACTACGCATCATGCCTCCTCTGAACTGCTAGTAATTTTTATTCTGTTTGGGTTATTTTTCTCTATCATATTATGATTCGTAGTCAGAGTCCAGTAGGGTATGGGTTAGTGTCAGGGATTCAGTTTTTGGAATGGAAAATAGGAAATAAATCCAATGTTTATGCAAATATGTTCTACACAAAATCTTCCCACAATCATCCAGAAAAATGCCTTGACAATACCCTTGCCCCATGTAAGACGCAATTCGAGAAGAAGAGTTAGAAAATCATTGAATACATATGTGGAATGGAAAAATGCTCAGGAGTTCACAACTTTGGAGGTGGTAGAGGAGTTTCCAGAAGTAAGGGACAGGATAAACACTCCACAAACATTGGAGCTCTGCTGGCCTAAAGACTTCTTGAGAAACTGCCTCTGAGAATGGGCTTTTGAAATATATGTTGTTGTCAGGAGCTTTAGCTTCTTTTGTAGTGAGACCAACAAAGCTGGGTCTTCATCTATGTGACCTGGAGGATATGGTTTCTGATTTTCCAATGAACATGAGGCAGAAGTGCTGAATTCTCTCTTTGTAGGAAACTGTGGCCATTGGGGGCTAAGTGTCTCCCCGTGGGGACTCTGAAGCCATTTGGTCATCCTCCACTTTTCGTGGTGTTTCTTGCTGCTGCACTAGGAGTTTGGGATTTGCTTCACGAAATACAAGGAGTTTAACTGGGACACAGTGCTGGAGGGAGTTCTGTCACGTGTGGTGGGTCAGGGTCCTAGGAGAATGCACCAACCATGATTCTATCTTACAGAGCGTGGCCCCTTGACCATGCAACCTGATTCTGAACATTGTTCTGAAACCTCTTCATATAACAAGATGCCTTTACATATAAGGGTCTGCTGGGTGCACCATGTCAGTCACAAGCCATTTGGAAGCCCATCGCAGATCCACATGGCCCCACCACAGATGTTTTATCACACACCTGCACACCACTGCTCTAGGCCCACTACTCAGCAGGACCCACCATACTGGCATCTCTGTTCTTCATCATTTTCATGAAACCCGTCAATCAAGGCACCTGTCTGGTACACTCATGATCAGCAACAGGACATCCAAAGGTTCTCCAGTGCCACCTGGTCATGGGAATTTCAAAGATTGCATGGTATTTATCTAGCCATTTTTAAAGGATGAAGTTGGAGGCACTGTGGGTTTCCATTCATTCAGGAACCATTAAATGGTGAGAAAGATCATTTCAATGAAATCTCTGGAGAACTCTAACAAACAAGGCTTCCCAAAGAGTGGCCAAAACGTCACATGAAACCAGGCCCACTGAGGTGTACAATGTGAGGTCCATGTGTGTTTTGACTCTCAACTATGGCTGCCAGGTCTTTAAGAATAAAATCATGTGATATCCTGGCTGAGATTCCCAGTGTTCTGTGGAAAGTCACCCTGGGCTTCGATCTCAGTTTCCAGGGGGGGCTCTCATGAGTGGCCTCGGAAAATCCCAACTCAATTCATGGCAATACTTCTCTGAGTTCAGTTCCAGAACTCAGTCTCCAAGGGAATCACACCAGAGTTCAAGCCCAGGAGGACCCAGTCCTCTCTTCCACCGCCACACAAATGACCACAATTCAAACCAAAACACTGCCAAAAGGCCCTCATCTTCTTCCATATAGACAATACTCATAACCTCTGGCTGGAGGTTTCCATGAGGGGCGCAGCCTAAGACAGTGTCCACAATAAGCTCCCTTGCCCATCATTTGCCTAATGTCAGGGTGGCCTGGACACCCTTCCTTTGAACCAGGAGTGATCAAATAGGCCTGCCTTTAATACTGCTCAGCTTCTCCGCTTGGAGGCCTGCTGATCTTGGGGTCTAGATTCTTTGTGTGAATTGGAGTCATGAGAAAACCCAAGCACATAATGGCTAGCCTCTGCAGGGCTTTGAAAAACTCATTTGACCCAAAGGATCCCTATTCTCACTTGATGGAGGACAGGAACCTTACAGAGGAAGGCAAGAGACTTCATCCACATTGACTGCTTTTTTGCCATATTGGCTATGGATGCACATATGGGATCTTTCTTGAGATCCATCAGGTGCTGACAATCTAAGCCACAGCCTTACACAGGGCCAAGAGGCTGATTCAGACACATCCCTTTGCAAAGCAATTAAGCAAAGAGCCACAAGTGATGCCCGTTCGTTTGCATTTGAAAACTGTTTTCTTCAGGCTTCACAAAGGGGTGTCCTGAGGCAAAGACCTTGCTGACATCCAGGGAAACAGAACAATAGGTAAGCAAAAGGCCCAAAGCAGGGTTTCTCCACTGAGACTTTAATGGGCCCACTGATATCTGAGTTTTCTGAGATGCTCACTATTCATTTCAGCTATCTAGTACATGGCAATGTCACCAAGCTTGGAGGTGGTACATATCTTGGACACAAAACCATGAGCCTATTCTGAAGAGTGGCCAGAATTCAGGAAAAAACCAGAAATTTAGGAAGATAGTAGGTTTTGCCCATGGATAAGGCAAGCCCCAGTCCATTTGTAAATTGGGCAGGATGAATGCTGGAAGCTTTCTACTAGACAGGACACATCCATTGATGCATTCTCTTTTCTAATGTCTACAACCACGGACACAGTGCGATACACAGACATAGCAACACTCGCCTTGTCAAAAGACTTGCTAGAAACAGTCCACTCCAAACCAAACCAACCGCCTTTCCTAGCTCTTCTCAGAACATGAGACCAAACCACAGACTCACACCCACACCCACAAAGCCACCTCCTTCACCCAAGTAGGTCTGTGACTACCCGCAGTGTCCTCTGACTGGTGGGCCATACTATGTTCCCCCGAAATGGCCTGTCCTGTCTCAGATCTGGACTCCTTGGCCAATTCTGTGAAGTTATCAGGAGCCAGGGGTGAGCCACTACCTGCTTTCTCAGGAAAGACCCCCTTCAGAGCTTTCTTGGCAATTGGCCATCCTCACATCTGTAGGTACCAAGAAAGACTGACTCTGTCCTTGGTAAATCCAAACAAGTGAGCCCACTGGGACTGGCACTGGGACTGCCTCTGGGTGCCTGGCTTCCTGGATCCCAAGTTCAGAGAGTTCCATCACCAAGGAAGTGTGGTGAGGTCACTTCCTTCAGGAACTGAATGAGGTCACTGCCTTGGAAACCACTCTGTCCTAACTGTTGCTTCCAAGGGTCCCATGAGATGGAGGCTGCCCCTGCTTCCTGTGACACTTTCACAAGTTAGAATGGTATATCAACCATAGGCACCCAGGAAAAGCTCTCCACACAGGCCTGCTTTGGTCCATCTTGTCTACATTAAGAAGAGAGAGGCTCATTCAGACACATCTTTTCATCCTGACCAGGTTGTTTGCCACAGAAGATGACTTCTGCTCTCTCAGGTCCTTCCTGGCTGCCTACATCATCTCCAGGGATCATTTCTCCATGGATCTTTGAGGTTCTCAGCAGGTGGAAGATCCCCTACATTCCTGTATTGTAAGACCAACTCTGTCCCTGCTCTTCTGTAAAGTTAGATTGAGGGAAAAGTAAATGCTTGGGGTTAAGAACATGTTCGATTTGGGTTAGAAATCATTCTGCTGGATGAAGAATGGTATTGGGAACCTGTGATATTTATAATAATATAGAGGTGAAATATATGTATGAAAACAGAAATCTAAGTAAGATTTGAAGACCATAAGGGCATTGGGCCCTTGATTGAAATACTTAGCTTTGAATTACATTCTGTACAGATGTCTCTGACACATCCATATACAATGGCATAGGACCTTGTACCTTGGATGATTGAATGTAGAAAAGAAGATCCAGTCAAAAAGGGATAGGAGGTAGGATTAGAAAGATAGTCAGTAGGTTTAGGAAGAAGAGTGGGTATAATATTTGGACCAAAAGTTCTTTAGCAATAGGGTGTCCGTTAGAGAGTGAATGTAAATGTCAGCACATGTGAAGAGTCAGTCACAATGATGAACTGGGGAAGATATGTAGGAAAGCAGATATGAATATAGACATTAGGAAATCAGGAAAAGTATAAAGTGAGTGATAGGATTTGACATTTTCAACAGGGTTGAGGTTGAATATATAATCTAAGGCAGAAACAAATGTGTAGTCACCAATAGGATTGACATTTGAGAGCATTAGGCAACCTGGACAAGGATGGTTTTAGTAATCCATGCTAACTTTCCAATTAGGCTTTGGTACAATCATAAGTGTGACCTTTGCATTTTGTGTCCAGAATATCACTGTGATAAAATATATATGTAGATCAGGTGACATGAGTATTTCTTCAACTATTTTTGGGAGCAATGTATTGAAGACGTATAAATTAGCATTCGGGGGTACAAATAGGTATACCCAGGGTCTATGAGTATAGAGATAATGCATGAATAGACCACACTGTGAATAAAGAATATAACTGGTTCCAATTTAAATAATGGATTGAATTGATATCTGAAAATATATAGGAAATCTTATATTGATACAGGATCATTCATTCCAACCAGTTAGACATCTAATGGTAACATTAGGGTGATGGTTTACCATGAGGGGTGTGTGAGTTTTGGTTCCAAAGTGATTATGGAAATCCAAAATAATATGCTTGGAAAGAAGTCTCATGAAAAGACCAGTCAAGAAACATGGAGGAATACATGTGTTCTGAAGCAGGATTTGATGGAAAGTGAACCAAATGCCTAGAAATTTGTGAACATGAGGATGAAATATATATCCTATGATGTGCATCAACTGAAGAAATAGTAATGTGCCAGTGTTGAATAAAAATAAATGTCTAAATACACATCATGTCCCATAGGAGTCTACTTGCATTGATGTTAAACAGAGTCAGTTACAGAAGAAATGTTAGGATTTCTATTCACCATTCACTGAAGTTAGTTTTCAGTACTAGGAAACAAATATGGATTTCAGGTGGATGAATATTTCTGAGAATAATCTTGTGAAAAGTTGATTATAAATCCACATACATGAACATGAATTTAGGGAGTGTAAAATAAGACACATATATTTTATATTTTGAAAAATCTGGAGAGTGTGTGTGTGTATATATACATAGATATATATACACAAACACAAACACAGAGACATTAAGAAGTAAAAATATATATGCCAATTGAAATTCATCATGAAATATATATCATTTAAAGATCCAAAAATATTTATTTTACTGAACCTGGATGTATGTATCATGTTGTTCAAGTAGGAAGCTCACCCATAGGTTGATTTTCCGTTCAAACAGCATTTAGGAGGAGTGATTTCTTCTCACAGATTGTATCTGCCAAGTCAGCCACCTCAAAAGAATGTAGCTGGGAAACCAGGTAGGATTCTGTATGTGCATGTAAAAAGACATGTGCTGAATAGGCTGCAAAGAAAGGGAGACAGGAATTCACATATTTGTGAAGTTTAGAAACACATGGAGATCTATTACATTGGACTAGATTCATAACATGTACCCTTTATAATTCAAAAGGCCTGTCCAACTACGCATCATGCCTCCTCTGAACTGCTAGTATTTTTATTCTGTTTGGGTTATTTTTCTCTATCATATTATGATTCGTAGTCAGAGTCTAGTAGGGTATGGGTTAGTGTCAGGGATTCAGTTTTTGGAATGGAAAATAGGAAAATAAATCCAATGTTTATGCAAATATGTTCTACACAAAATCTTCCCACAATCATCCAGAAAAATGCCTTGACAATACCCTTGCCCTATGTAAGACGCAATTCGAGAAGAAGAGTTAGAAAATCATTGAATACATATGTGGAATGAAAAATGCTCAGGAGTTCACAATTTTGGAGTTGGTAGAGGAGTTTCCAGAAGTAAGGGACAGGATAAACACTCCACAAACATGGAGCTCTGCTGGCCTAAAGACTTCTTGAGAAACTGCCTCTGAGAATGGGCTTTTGAAATATATGTTGTTGTCAGGAGCTTTAGCTTCTTTTGTAGTGAGACCATCAAAGCTGGGTCTTCATCTATGTGACCTGGAGGATATGGTTTCTGATTTTCCAATGAACATGAGGCAGAAGTGCTGAATTCTCTCTTTGTAGGTAAACTGTGGCCATTGGGGGATAAGTGTCTCCCCGTGGGGACTCTGAAGCCATTTGGTCATCCTCCACTTTTCGTGGTGTTTCTTGCTGCTGCACTAGGAGTTTGGTATTTGCTTCACGAAATACAAGGAGTTTAACTGGGACACAGTGCTGGAGGGAGTTCTGTCACGTGTGGTGGGTCAGGGTCCTAGGAGAATGCACCAACCATGATTCTATCTTACAGAGCGTGGCCCCTTGACCATAGCAACCTGATTCTGAACATTGTTCTGAAACCTCTTCATATAACAAGATGCCTTTACATATAAGGGTCTGCTGGGTGCACCATGTCAGTCACAAGCCATTTGGAAGCCCATCGCAGATCCGCATGGCCCCACCACAGATGTTTTATCACACACCTGCACACCACTGCTCTAGGCCCACTACTCAGCAGGTCCCACCATACTGGCATCTCTGTTCTTCATCATTGTCATGAAACCCGTCAATCAAGGCACCTGTCTGGTACACTCATGATCAGCAACAGGACATCCAAAGGTTCTCCAGTGCCACCTGGTCATGGGAATTTCAAAGATTGCATGGTATTTATCTAGCCGTTTTTAAAGGATGATGTTGGAGGCACTGTGGGTTTCCATTCATTCAGGAACCATTAAATGGTGAGAAAGATCATTTCAATGAAATCTCTGGAGAACTCTAACAAACAAGGCTTCCCAAAGAGTGGCCAAAACGTCACATGAAACCAGGCCCACTGAGGTGTACAATGTGAGGTCCATGTGTGTTTTGACTCTCAACTATGGCTGCCAGGTCTTTAAGAATAAAATCATGTGATATCCTGGCTGAGATTCCCAGTGTTCTGTGGAAAGTCACCCTGGGCTTCGATCTCAGTTTCCAGGGGGGGCTCTCATGAGTGGCCTCGGAAAATCCCAACTCAATTCATGGCAATACTTCTCTGAGTTCAGTTCCAGAACTCAGTCTCCAAGGGAATCACACCAGAGTTCAAGCCCAGGAGGACCCAGTCCTCTCTTCCACCACAGCACAAATGACCACAATTCAACCCAAAACACTGCCAAAAGGCCCTCATCTTCTTCCATATAGACAATACTCATAACCTCTGGCTGGAGGTTTCCATGAGGGGCGCAGCCTAAGACAGTGTCCACAATAAGCTCCCTTGCCCATCATTTGCCTAATGTCAGGGTGGCCTGGACACCCTTCCTTTGAACCAGGAGTGATCAAATAGGCCTGCCTTTAATACTGCTCAGCTTCTCCGCTTGGAGGCCTGCTGATCTTGGGGTATAGATTCTTTGTGTGAATTGGAGTCATGAGAAAACCCAAGCACATAATGGCTAGCCTCTGCAGGGCTTTGAAAAACTCATTTGACCCAAAGGATCCCTATTCTCACTTGATGGAGGACAGGAACCTTACAGAGGAAGGCAAGAGACTTCATCCACATTGACTGCTTTTTTGCCATATTGGCTATGGATGCACATATGGGATCTTTCTTGAGATCCATCAGGTGCTGACAATCTAAGCCACAGCCTTACACAGGGCCAAGAGGCTGATTCAGACACATCCCTTTGCAAAGCAATTAAGCAAAGAGCCACAAGTGATGCCCGTTCGTTTGCATTTGAAAACTGTTTTCTTCAGGCTTCACAAAGGGGTGTCCTGAGGCAAAGACCTTGCTGACATCCAGGGAAACAGAACAATAGGTAAGCAAAAGGCCCAAAGCAGGGTTTCTCCACTGAGACTTTAATGGGCCCACTGATATCTGAGTTTTCTGAGATGCTCACTATTCATTTCAGCTATCTAGTACATGGCAATGTCACCAAGCTTGGAGGTGGTACATATCTTGGACACAAAACCATGAGCCTATTCTGAAGAGTGGCCAGAATTCAGGAAAAAAACAGAAATTTAGGAAGATAGTAGGTTTTGCCCATGGATAAGGCAAGCCCCAGTCCATTCATAAATTGGGCAGGATGAATGCTGGAAGCTTTCTACTAGACAGGACACATCCATTGATGCATTCTCTTTTCTAATGTCTACAACCACGGACACAGTGCGATACACAGACATAGCAACACTCGCCTTGTCAAAAGACTTGCTAGAAACAGTCCACTCCAAACCAAGCCAACCGCCTTTCCTAGCTCTTCTCAGAACATGAGACCAAACCACAGACTCACACCCACACCCACAAAGCCACCTCCTTCCCCCAAGTAGGTCTGTGACTACCCGCAGTGTCCTCTGACTGGTGGTCCATACTATGTTCCCCCGAAATGGCCTGTCCTGTCTCAGATCTGGACTCCTTGGCCAATTCTGTGAAGTTATCAGGAGCCAGGTGTGAGCCACTACCTGCTTTCTCAGGAGAGACCCCCTTCAGAGCTTTCTTGGCAATTGGCCATCCTCACATCTGTAGGTACCAAGAAAGACTGACTCTGTCCTTGGTAAATCCAAACAAGTGAGCCCACTGGGACTGGCACTGGGACTGCCTCTGGGTGCCTGGCTTCCTGGATCCCAAGTTCAGAGAGTTCCATCACCAAGGAAGTGTGGTGAGGTCACTTCCTTCAGGAACTGAATGAGGTCACTGCCTTGGAAACCACTCTGTCCTAACTGTTGCTTCCAAGGGTCCCATGAGATGGAGGCTGCCCCTGCTTCCTGTGACACTTTCACAAGTTAGAATGGTATATCAACCATAGGCACCCAGGAAAAGCTCTCCACACAGGCCTGGTTTGGTCCATCTTGTCTACATTAAGAAGAGAGAGGCTCATTCAGACACATCTTTTCATCCTGACCAGGTTGTTTGCCACAGAAGATGACTTCTGCTCTCTCAGGTCCTTCCTGGCTGCCTACATCTTCTCTAGGGATCATTTCTGCATGGACCTTTGAGGTTCTCAGCAGGTGGAAGATCCCCTACATTCCTGTATTGTAAGACCAACTCTGTCCCTGCTCTTCTGTAAAGTTAGGTTGAGGGAAAAGTAAATGCTTGGGGTTAAGAATATGTTCCATTTGGGTTAGAAATCATTCTGCTGGATGAAGAATGGTATTGGGAACCTGTGATATTTATAATAATATAGAGGTGAAATATATGTATGAAAACAGAAATCTAAGTAAGATTTGAAGGCCAGAAGGGCATTGGGCCCTTGATTGAAATACTTAGCTTTGAATTACATTCTGTACAGATGTCTCTGACAAATCCATATACAATGGCATAGGACCTTGTACCTTGGATGATTGAATGTAGAAGAGAAGATCCAGTCAAAAAGGGATAGGAGGTAGGATTAGAAAGATAGTCAGTAGGTTTAGGAAGAAGAGTGGGTATAATATTTGGACCAAAAGTTCTTTAGCAATAGGGTGTCTGTTAGAGAGTGAATGTAAATGTCAGCACATGTGAAGAGTCAGTCACAATGATGAACTGGGGAAGATATGTAGGAAAGCAGATATGAATATAGACATTAGGAAATCAGGAAAAGTATAAAGTGAGTGATAGGATTTGACATTTTCAACAGGGTTGAGGTTGAATATATAATCTAAGGCAGAAACAAATGTGTAGTAACCAATAGGATTGACATTTCAGAGCATTAGGCAACCTGGACAAGGATGGTTTTAGTAATCCATGCTAACTTTCCAATTAGGCTTTGGTACAATCATAAGAGTGACCTTTGCATTTTGTGTCCAGAATATCACTGTGATAAAATATATATGTAGATCAGGTGACATGAGTATTTCTTCAACTATTTTTGGGAGCAATGTATTGAAGACGTATAAATAAGCATTCGGGGGTACAAATAGGTATACCCAGGGTCTATGAGTATAGAGATAATGCATGAATAGACCACACTGTGAATAAAGAATATAACTGGTTCCAATTTAAATAATGGATTGAATTGATATCTGAAAATATATAGGAAATCTTATATTGATACAGGATCATTCATTCCAACCAGTTAGACATCTAATGGTAATATTAGGGTGATGGTTTACCATGAGGGGTGTGTGAGTTTTGGTTCCAAAGTGATTATGGAAATCCAAAATAATATGCTTGGAAAGAAGTCTCATGAAAAGACCAGTCAAGAAACATGGAGGAATACATGTGTTCTGAAGCAGGATTTGATGGAAAGTGAACCAAATGCCTAGAAATTTGTGAACATGAGGATGAAATATATATCCTATGATGTGCATCAACTGAAGAAATAGTAATGTGCCAGTGTTGAATAAAAATAAATGTCTAAATACACATCCTGTCCCATAGGAGTCTACTTGCATTGATGTTAAACAGAGTCAGTTACAGAAGAAATGTTAGGATTTCTATTCACCATTCACTGAAGTTAGTTTTCAGTACTAGGAAACAAATATGGATTTCAGGTGGATGAATATTTCTGAGAATAGTCTTGTGAAAAGTTGATTATAAATCCACATACATGAACATGAATTTAGGGAGTGTAAAATAAGACACATATATTTTATATTTTGAAAAATCTGGAGAGTGTGTGTGTGTATATATACATAGATATATATACACAAACACCAACACAGAGACATTAAGAAGTAAAAATATATATGCCAATTGAAATTCATCATGAAATATATATCATTTAAAGATCCAAAATTATTGATTTTACTGAACCTGGATGTATGTATCATGTTGTTCAAGTAGGAAGCTCACCCATAGGTTGATTTTCAGTTCAAACAGCATTTAGGAGGAGTGATTTCTTCTCACAGATTGTATCTGCCAAGTCAGCCACCTCAAAAGAATGTAGCTGGGAAACCAGGTAGGATTCTGTATGTGCATGTAAAAAGACATGTGCTGAATAGGCTGCAAAGAAAGGGAGACAGGAATTCACATATTTGTGAAGTTTAAAAACACATGGAGATTTATTACATTGGACTAGATTCATAACATGTACCCTTTATAATTCAAAAGGCCTGTCCAACTACGCATCATGCCTCCTCTGAACTGCTAGTATTTTTATTCTGTTTGGGTTATTTTTCTCTATCATATTATGATTCGTACATAGTCAGAGTCTAGTAGGGTATGGGTTAGTGTCAGGGATTCAGTTTTTGGAAAGGAAAATAGGAAAATAAATCCAATGTTTATGCAAATATGTTCTACACAAAATCTTCCCACAATCATCCAGAAAAATGCCTTGACAATACCCTTGCCCCATGTAAGACGCAATTCGAGAAGAAGAGTTAGAAAATCATTGAATACATATGTGGAATGAGAAATGCTCAGGAGTTCACAACTTTGGAGGTGGTAGAGGAGTTTCCAGAAGTAAGGGACAGGATAAACACTCCACAAACATGGAGCTCTGCTGGCCTAAAGACTTCTTGAGAAACTGCCTCTGAGAATGGGCTTTTGAAATATATGTTGTTGTCAGGAGCTTTAGCTTCTTTTGTAGTGAGACCATCAAAGCTGGGTCTTCATCTATGTGACCTGGAGGATATGGTTTCTGATTTTCCAATGAACATGAGGCAGAAGTGCTGAATTCTCTCTTTGTAGGTAAACTGTGGCCATTGGGGGCTAAGTGTCTCCCCGTGGGGACTCTGAAGCCATTTGGTCATCCTCCACTTTTCGTGGTGTTTCTTGCTGCTGCACTAGGAGTTTGGTATTTGCTTCACGAAATACAAGGAGTTTAACTGGGACACAGTGCTGGAGGGAGTTCTGTCACGTGTGGTGGGTCAGGGTCCTAGGAGAATGCACCAACCATGATTCTATCTTACAGAGCGTGGCCCCTTGACCATAGCAACCTGATTCTGAACATTGTTCTGAAACCTCTTCATATAACAAGATGCCTTTACATATAAGGGTCTGCTGGGTGCACCATGTCAGTCACAAGCCATTTGGAAGCCCATCGCAGATCCACATGGCCCCACCACAGATGTTTTATCACACACCTGCACACCACTGCTCTAGGCCCACTACTCAGCAGGCCCCACCATACTGGCATCTCTGTTCTTCATCATTTTCATGAAACCCGTCAATCAAGGCACCTGTCTGGTACACTCATGATCAGCAACAGGACATCCAAAGGTTCTCCAGTGCCACCTGGTCATGGGAATTTCAAAGATTGCATGGTATTTATCTAGCCGTTTTTAAAGGATGAAGTTGGAGGCACTGTGTGTTCCCATTCATTCAGGAACCATTAAATGGTGAGAAAGATCATTTCAATGAAATCTCTGGAGAACTCTAACAAACAAGGCTTCCCAAAGAGTGGCCAAAACGTCACATGAAACCAGGCCCACTGAGGTGTACAATGTGAGGTCCATGTGTGTTTTGACTCTCAACTATGGCTGCCAGGTCTCTAAGAATAAAATCATGTGATATCCTGGCTGAGATTCCCAGTGTTCTGTGGAAAGTCACCCTGGGCTTCGATCTCAGTTTCCAGGGGGGGCTCTCATGAGTGGCCTCGGAAAATCCCAACTCAATTCATGGCAATACTTCTCTGAGTTCAGTTCCAGAACTCAGTCTCCAAGGGAATCACACCAGAGTTCAAGCCCAGGAGGACCCAGTCCTCTCTTCCACCGCCACACAAATGACCACAATTCAAACCAAAACACTGCCAAAAGGCCCTCATCTTCTTCCATATACACAATACTCATAACCTCTGGCTGGAGGTTTCCATTAGGGGCGCAGCCTAGGACAGTGTCCACAATAAGCTCCCTTGCCCATCATTTGCCTAATGTCAGGGTGGCCTGGACACCCTTCCTTTGAACCAGGAGTGATCAAATAGGCCTGCCTTTAATACTGCTCAGCTTCTCCACTTGGAGGCCTGCTGATCTTGGGGTATAGATTCTTTGTGTGAATTGGAGTCATGAGAAAACCCAAGCACATAATGGCTAGCCTCTGCAGGGCTTTGAAAAACTCATTTGACCCAAAGGATTCCTATTCTCACTTGATGGAGGACAGGAACCTTACAGAGGAAGGCAAGAGACTTCATCCACATTGACTTCTTTTTTGCTATATTGGCTATGGATGCACATATGGGATCTTTCTTGAGATCCATCAGGTGCTGACAATCTAAGCCACAGCCTTACACAGGGCCAAGAGGCTGATTCAGACACATCCCTTTGCAAAGCAATTAAGCAAAGAGCCACAAGTGATGCCCGTTCGTTTGCATTTGAAAACTGTTTTCTTCAGGATTCACAAAGGGGTGTCCTGAGGCAAAGACCTTGCTGACATCCAGGGAAACAGAACAATAGGTAAGCAAAAGGCCCAAAGCAGGGTTTCTCCACTGAGACTTTAATGGGCCCACTGATATCTGAGTTTTCTGAGATGCTCACTATTCACTTCAGCTATCTAGTACATGGCAATGTCACCAAGCTTGGAGGTGGTACTTATCTTCTACACAAAACCATGAGCCTATTCTGAAGAGTGGCCAGAATTGAGGAAAAAACCAGAAATTTAGGAAGATAGTAGGTTTTGCCCATGGATAAGGCAAGCCCCAGTCCATTCATAAATTGGGCAGGATGAATGCTGGAAGCTTTCTACTAGACAGGACACATCCATTGATGCATTCTCTTTTCTAATGTCTACAACCACGGACACAGTGCGATACACAGACATAGCAACACTCGCCTTGTCAAAAGACTTGCTAGAAACAGTCCACTCCAAACCAAACCAACCGCCTTTCCTAGCTCTTCTCAGAACATGAGACCAAACCACAGACTCACACCCACACCCACAAAGCCACCTCCTTCCCCCAAGTAGGTCTGTGACTACCCGCAGTGTCCTCTGACTGGTGGGCCATACTATGTTCCCCCGAAATGGCCTGTCCTGTCTCAGATCTGGACTCCTTGGCCAATTCTGTGAAGTTATCAGGAGCCAGGGGTGAGCCACTACCTGCTTTCTCAGGAAAGACCCCCTTCAGAGCTTTCTTGGCAATTGGCCATCCTCACATCTGTAGGTACCAAGAAAGACTGACTCTGTCCTTGGTAAATCCAAACAAGTGAGCCCACTGGGACTGGCACTGGGACTGCCTCTGGGTGCCTGGCTTCCTGGATCCCAAGTTCAGAGAGTTCCATCACCAAGGAAGTGTGGTGAGGTCACTTCCTTCAGGAACTGAATGAGGTCACTGCCTTGGAAACCACTCTGTCCTAACTGTTGCTTCCAAGGGTCCCATGAGATGGAGGCTGCCCCTGCTTCCTGTGACACTTTCACAAGTTAGAATGGTATATCAACCATAGGCACCCAGGAAAAGCTCTCCACACAGGCCTGCTTTGGTCCATCTTGTCTACATTAAGAAGAGAGAGGCTCATTCAGACACATCTTTTCATCCTGACCAGGTTGTTTGCCACAGAAGATGACTTCTGCTCTCTCAGGTCCTTCCTGGCTGCCTACATCTTCTCCAGGGATCATTTTTGCATGGACCTTTGAGGTTCTCAGCAGGTGGAAGATCCCCTACATTCCTGTATTGTAAGACCAACTCTGTCCCTGCTCTTCTGTAAAGTTAGATTGAGGGAAAACTAAATGCTTGGGGTTAAGAACATGTTCCATTTGGGTTAGAAATCATTCTGCTGGATGAAGAATGGTATTGGGAACCTGTGATATTTATAATAATATAGAGGTGAAATATATGTATGAAAACAGAAATCTAAGTAAGATTTGAAGGCCAGAAGGGCATTAGGCCCTTGATTGAAATACTTAGCTTTGAATTACATTCTGTACAGATGTCTCTGACAAATCCATATACAATGGCATAGGACCTTGTACCTTGGATGATTGAATGTAGAAGAGAAGATCCAGTCAAAAAGGGATAGGAGGTAGGATTAGGAAGATAGTCAGTAGGTTTAGGAAGAAGAGTGGGTATAATATTTGGACCAAAATTTTTTAGCAATAGGGTGTCTGTTAGAGAGTGAATGTAAATGTCAGCACATGTGAAGAGTCAGTCACAATGATGAACTGGGGAAGATATGTAGGAAAGCAGATATGAATATAGACATTAGGAAATCAGGAAAAGTATAAAGTGAGTGATAGGATTTGACATTTTCAACAGGGTTGAGGTTGAATATATAATCTAAGGCAGAAACAAATGTGTAGTCACCAATAGGATTGACATTTGAGAGCATTAGGCAACCTGGACAAGGATGGTTTTAGTAATCCATGCTAACTTTCCAATTAGGCTTTGGTACAATCATAAGTGTGACCTTTGCATTTTGTGTCCAGAATATCACTGTGATAAAATATATATGTAGATCAGGTGACATGAGTATTTCTTCAACTATTTTTGGGAGCAATGTATTGAAGACGTATAAATTAGCATTCGGGGGTACAAATAGGTATACCCAGGGTCTATGAGTATAGAGATAATGCATGAATAGACCACACTGTGAATAAAGAATATAACTGGTTCCAATTTAAATAATGGATTGAATTGATATCTGAAAATATATAGGAAATCTTATATTGATACAGGATCATTCATTCCAACCAGTTAGACATCTAATGGTAATATTAGGGTGATGGTTTACCATGAGGGGTGTGTGAGTTTTGGTTCCAAAGTGATTATGGAAATCCAAAATAATATGCTTGGAAAGAAGTCTCATGAAAAGACCAGTCAAGAAACATGGAGGAATACATGTGTTCTGAAGCAGGATTTGATGGAAAGTGAACCAAATGCCTAGAAATTTGTGAACATGAGGATGAAATATATATCCTATGATGTGGATCAACTGAAGAAATAGTAATGTGCCAGTGTTGAATAAAAATAAATGTCTAAATACACATCGTGTCTTAAAGGAGTCTACTTGCATTGATGTTAAACAGAGTCAGTTACAGAAGAAATGTTAGGATTTCTATTCACCATTCACTGATGTTAGTTTTCAGTACTAGGAAACAAATATGTATTTCAGGTGGATGAATATTTCTGAGAATAGTCTTGTGAAAAGTTGATTATAAATCCACATACATGAACATGAATTTAGGGAGTGTAAAATAAGACACATATATTTTATATTTTGAAAAATCTGGAGAGTGTGTGTGTGTATATATACATAGATATATATACACAAACACAAACACAGAGACATTAAGAAGTAAAAATATATATGCCAATTGAAATTCATCATGAAATATATATCATTTAAAGATCCAAAAATATTTATTTTACTGAACCTGGATGTATGTATCATGTTGTTCAAGTAGGAAGCTCACCCATAGGTTGATTTTCAGTTCAAACAGCATTTAGGAGGAGTGATTTCTTCTCACAGATTGTATCTGCCAAGTCAGCCACCTCAAAAGAATGTAGCTGGGAAACCAGGTAGGATTCTGTATGTGCATGTAAAAAGACATGTGCTGAATAGGCTGCAAAGAAAGGGAGACAGGAATTCACATATTTGTGAAGTTTAGAAACACATGGAGATCTATTACATTGGACTAGATTCATAACATGTACCCTTTATAATTCAAAAGGCCTGTCCAACTACGCATCATGCCTCCTCTGAACTGCTAGTATTTTTATTCTGTTTGGGTTATTTTTCTCTATCATATTATGATTCGTAGTCAGAGTCTAGTAGGGTATGGGTTAGTGTCAGGGATTCAGTTTTTGGAATGGAAAATAGGAAAATAAATCCAATGTTCATGCAAATATGTTCTACACAAAATCTTCCCACAATCATCCAGAAAAATGCCTTGACAATACACTTGCTCCATGTAAGACGCAATTCGAGAAGAAGAGTTAGAAAATCATTGAATACGTATGTGGAATGAAAAATGCTCAGGAGTTCACAACTTTGGAGGTGGTAGAGGAGTTTCCAGAAGTAAGGGACAGGATAAACACTCCACAACCATGGAGCTCTGCTGGCCTAAAGACTTCTTGAGAAACTGCCTCTGAGAATGGGCTTTTGAAATATATGTTGTTGTCAGGAGCTTTAGCTTCTTTTGTAGTGAGACCATCAAAGCTGGGTCTTCATCTATGTGACCTGGAGGATATGGTTTCTGATTTTCCAATGAACATGAGGCAGAAGTGCTGAATTCTCTCTTTGTAGGTAAACTGTGGCCATTGGGGGATAAGTGTCTCCCCGTGGGGACTCTGAAGCCATTTGGTCATCCTCCACTTTTCGTGGTGTTTCTTGCTGCTGCACTAGGAGTTTGGTATTTGCTTCACGAAATACAAGGAGTTTAACTGGGACACAGTGCTGGAGGGAGTTCTGTCACGTGTGGTGGGTCAGGGTCCTAGGAGAATGCACCAACCATGATTCTATCTTACAGAGCGTGGCCCCTTGACCATAGCAACCTGATTCTGAACATTGTTCTGAAACCTCTTCATATAACAAGATGCCTTTACATATAAGGGTCTGCTGGGTGCACCATGTCAGTCACAAGCCATTTGGAAGCCCATCGCAGATCCGCATGGCCCCACCACAGATGTTTTATCACACACCTGCACACCACTGCTCTAGGCCCACTACTCAGCAGGTCCCACCATACTGGCATCTCTGTTCTTCATCATTGTCATGAAACCCGTCAATCAAGGCACCTGTCTGGTACACTCATGATCAGCAACAGGACATCCAAAGGTTCTCCAGTGCCACCTGGTCATGGGAATTTCAAAGATTGCATGGTATTTATCTAGCCGTTTTTAAAGGATGATGTTGGAGGCACTGTGGGTTTCCATTCATTCAGGAACCATTAAATGGTGAGAAAGATCATTTCAATGAAATCTCTGGAGAACTCTAACAAACAAGGCTTCCCAAAGAGTGGCCAAAACGTCACATGAAACCAGGCCCACTGAGGTGTACAATGTGAGGTCCATGTGTGTTTTGACTCTCAACTATGGCTGCCAGGTCTTTAAGAATAAAATCATGTGATATCCTGGCTGAGATTCCCAGTGTTCTGTGGAAAGTCACCCTGGGCTTCGATCTCAGTTTCCAGGGGGGGCTCTCATGAGTGGCCTCGGAAAATCCCAACTCAATTCATGGCAATACTTCTCTGAGTTCAGTTCCAGAACTCAGTCTCCAAGGGAATCACACCAGAGTTCAAGCCCAGGAGGACCCAGTCCTCTCTTCCACCACAGCACAAATGACCACAATTCAACCCAAAACACTGCCAAAAGGCCCTCATCTTCTTCCATATAGACAATACTCATAACCTCTGGCTGGAGTTTTCCATGAGGGGTGCAGCCTAAGACAGTGTCCACAATAAGCTCCCTTGCCCATCATTTGCCTAATGTCAGGGTGGCCTGGACACCCTTCCTTTGAACCAGGAGTGATCAAATAGGCCTGCCTTTAATACTGCTCAGCTTCTCCACTTGGAGGCCTGCTGATCTTGGGGTATAGATTCTTTGTGTGAATTGGAGTCATGAGAAAACCCAAGCACATAATGGCTAGCCTCTGCAGGGCTTTGAAAAACTCATTTGACCCAAAGGATCCCTATTCTCACTTGATGGAGGACAGGAACCTTACAGAGGAAGGCAAGAGACTTCATCCACATTGACTGCTTTTTTGCCATATTGGCTATGGATGCACATATGGGATCTTTCTTGAGATCCATCAGGTGCTGACAATCTAAGCCACAGCCTTACACAGGGCCAAGAGGCTGATTCAGACACATCCCTTTGCAAAGCAATTAAGCAAAGAGCCACAAGTGATGCCCGTTCGTTTGCATTTGAAAACTGTTTTCTTCAGGATTCACAAAGGGGTGTCCTGAGGCAAAGACCTTGCTGACATCCAGGGAAACAGAACAATAGGTAAGCAAAAGGCCCAAAGCAGGGTTTCTGCACTGAGACTTTAATGCGCCCACTGATATCTGAGTTTTCTGAGATGCTCACTATTCATTTCAGCTATCTAGTACATGGCAATGCCACCAAGCTTGGAGGTGGTACATATCTTGGACACAAAACCATGAGCCTATTCTGAAGAGTGTCCAGAATTCAGGAAAAAAACAGAAATTTAGGAAGATAGTAGGTTTTGCCCATGGATAAGGCAAGCCCCAGTCCATTCATAAATTGGGCAGGATGAATGCTGGAAGCTTACTACTAGACAGGACACATCCATTGATGCATTCTCTTTTCTAATGTCTACAACCACGGACACAGTGTGATACACAGACATAGCAACACTCGCCTTGTCAAAAGACTTGCTAGAAACAGTCCACTCCAAACCAAACCAACCGCCTTTCCTAGCTCTTCTCAGAACATGAGACCAAACCACAGACACACACCCACACCCACAAAGCCACCTCCTTCCCCCAAGTAGGTCTGTGACTACCCGCAGTGTCCTCTGACTGGTGGGCCATACTATGTTCCCCCGAAATGGCCTGTCCTGTCTCAGATCTGGACTCCTTGGCCAATTCTGTGAAGTTATCAGGAGCCAGGTGTGAGCCACTACCTGCTTTCTCAGGAAAGACCCCCTTCAGAGCTTTCTTGGCAATTGGCCATCCTCACATCTGTAGGTACCAAGAAAGACTGACTCTGTCCTTGGTAAATCCAAACAAGTGAGCCCACTGGGACTGGCACTGGGACTGCCTCTGGGTGCCTGGCTTCCTGGATCCCAAGTTCAGAGAGTTCCATCACCAAGGAAGTGTGGTGAGGTCACTTCCTTCAGGAACTGAATGAGGTCACTGCCTTGGAAACCACTCTGTCCTAACTGTTGCTTCCAAGGGTCCCATGAGATGGAGGCTGCCCCTGCTTCCTGTGACACTTTCACAAGTTAGAATGGTATATGAACCATAGGCACCCAGGAAAAGCTCTCCACACAGGCCTGGTTTGGTCCATCTTGTCTACATTAAGAAGAGAGAGGCTCATTCAGACACATCTTTTCATCCTGACCAGGTTGTTTGCCACAGAAGATGACTTCTGCTCTCTCACGTCCTTCCTGGCTGCCTACATCTTCTCCAGGGATCATTTCTGCATGGACCTTTGAGGTTCTCAGCAGGTGGAAGATCCCCTACATTCCTGTATTGTAAGACCAACTCTGTCCCTGCTCTTCTGTAAAGTTAGATTGAGGGAAAAGTAAATGCTTGGGGTTAAGAACATGTTCGATTTGGGTTAGAAATCATTCTGCTGGATGAAGAATGGTATTGGGAACCTGTGATATTTATAACAATATAGAGGTGAAATATATGTATGAAAACAGAAATCTAAGTAAGATTTGAAGGCCAGAAGGGCATTGGGCCCTTGATTGAAATACTTAGCTTTGAATTACATTCTGTACAGATGTCTCTGACAAATCCATATACAATGGCATAGGACCTTGTACCTTGGATGATTGAATGTAGAAGAGAAGATCCAGTCAAAAAGGGATAGGAGGTAGGATTAGAAAGATAGTCAGTAGGTTTAGGAAGAAGAGTGGGTATAATATTTGGACCAAAAGTTCTTTAGCAATAGGGTGTCTGTTAGAGAGTGAATGTAAATGTCAGCACATGTGAAGAGTCAGTCACAATGATGAACTGGGGAAGATATGTAGGAAAGCAGATATGAATATAGACATTAGGAAATCAGGAAAAGTATAAAGTGAGTGATAGGATTTGACATTTTCAACAGGGTTGAGGTTGAATATATAATCTAAGGCAGAAACAAATGTGTAGTCACCAATAGGATTGACATTTGAGAGCATTAGGCAACCTGGACAAGGATGGTTTTAGTAATCCATGCTAACTTTCCAATTAGGCTTTGGTACAATCATAAGTGTGACCTTTGCATTTTGTGTCCAGAATATCACTGTGATAAAATATATATGTAGATCAGGTGACATGAGTAGTTCTTCAACTATTTTTGGGAGCAATGTATTGAAGACGTATAAATTAGCATTCGGGGGTACAAATAGGTATACCCAGGGTCTATGAGTATAGAGATAATGCATGAATAGACCACACTGTGAATAAAGAATATAACTGGTTCCAATTTAAATAATGGATTGAATTGATATCTGAAAATATATAGGAAATCTTATATTGATACAGGATCATACATTCCAACCAGTTAGACATCTAATGGTAATATTAGGGTGATGGTTTACCATGAGGGGTGTGTGAGTTTTGGTTCCAAAGTGATTATGGAAATCCAAAATACTATGCTTGGAAAGAAGTCTCATGAAAAGACCAGTCAAGAAACATGGAGGAATACATGTGTTCTGAAGCAGGATTTGATGGAAAGTGAACCAAATGCCTAGAAATTTGTGAACATGAGGATGAAATATATATCCTATGATGTGCATCAACTGAAGAAATAGTAATGTGCCAGTGTTGAATAAAAATAAATGTCTAAATACACATCGTGTCTTAAAGGAGTCTACTTGCATTGATGTTAAACAGAGTCAGATACAGAAGAAATGTTAGGATTTCTATTCACCATTCACTGATGTTAGTTTTCAGTACTAGGAAACAAATATGGATTTCAGGTGGATGAATATTTCTGAGAATAGTCTTGTGAAAAGTTGATTATAAATCCACATACATGAACATGAATTTAGGGAGTGTAAAATAAGACACATATATTTTATATTTTGAAAAATCTGGAGAGTGTGTGTGTGTATATATACATAGATATATATACACAAACACCAACACAGAGACATTAAGAAGTAAAAATATATATGCCAATTGAAATTCATCATGAAATATATATCATTTAAAGATCCAAAAATATTTATTTTACTGAACCTGGATGTATGTATCATGTTGTTCAAGTAGGAAGCTCACCCATAGGTTGATTTTCAGTTCAAACAGCATTTAGGAGGAGTGATTTCTTCTCACAGATTGTATCTGCCAAGTCAGCCACCTCAAAAGAATGTAGCTGGGAAACCAGGTAGGATTCTGTATGTGCATGTAAAAAGACATGTGCTGAATAGGCTGCAAAGAAAGGGAGACAGGAATTCACATATTTGTGAAGTTTAGAAACACATGGAGATCTATTACATTGGACTAGATTCATAACATGTACCCTTTATAATTCAAAAGGCCTGTCCAACTACGCATCATGCCTCCTCTGAACTGCTAGTATTTTTATTCTGTTTGGGTTATTTTTCTCTATCATATTATGATTCGTAGTCAGAGTCTAGTAGGGTATGGGTTAGTGTCAGGGATTCAGTTTTTGGAATGGAAAATAGGAAAATAAATCCAATGTTTATGCAAATATGTTCTACACAAAATCTTCCCACAATCATCCAGAAAAATGCCTTGACAATACCCTTGCCCCATGTAAGACGCAATTCGAGAAGAAGAGTTAGAAAATCATTGAATACATATGTGGAATGAAAAATGCTCAGGAGTTCACAACTTTGGAGGTGGTAGAGGAGTTTCCAGAAGTAAGGGACAGGATAAACACTCCACAAACATGGAGCTCTGCTGGCCTAAAGACTTCTTGAGAAACTGCCTCTGAGAATGGGCTTTTGAAATATATGTTGTTGTCAGGAGCTTTAGCTTCTTTTGTAGTGAGACCATCAAAGCTGGGTCTTCATCTATGTGACCTGGACGATATGGTTTCTGATTTTCCAATGAACATGAGGCAGAAGTGCTGAATTCTCTCTTTGTAGGTAAACTGTGGCCATTGGGGGCTAAGTGTCTCCCCGTGGGGACTCTGAAGCCATTTGGTCATCCTCCACTTTTCGTGGTGTTTCTTGCTGCTGCACTAGGAGTTTGGTATTTGCTTCACGAAATACAAGGAGTTTAACTGGGACACAGTGCTGGAGGGAGTTCTGTCACGTGTGGTGGGTCAGGGTCCTAGGAGAATGCACCAACCATGATTCTATCTTACAGAGCGTGGCCCCTTGACCATAGCAACCTGATTCTGAACATTGTTCTGAAACCTCTTCATATAACAAGATGCCTTTACATATAAGGGTCTGCTGGGTGCACCATGTCAGTCACAAGCCATTTGGAAGCCCATCGCAGATCCACATGGCCCCACCACAGATGTTTTATCACACACCTGCACACCACTGCTCTAGGCCCACTACTCAGCAGGCCCCACCATACTGGCATCTCTGTTCTTCATCATTTTCATGAAACCCGTCAATCAAGGCACCTGTCTGGTACACTCATGATCAGCAACAGGACATCCAAAGGTTCTCCAGTGCCACCTGGTCATGGGAATTTCAAAGATTGCATGGTATTTATCTAGCCGTTTTTAAAGGATGAAGTTGGAGGCACTGTGTGTTCCCATTCATTCAGGAACCATTAAATGGTGAGAAAGATCATTTCAATGAAATCTCTGGAGAACTCTAACAAACAAGGCTTCCCAAAGAGTGGCCAAAACGTCACATGAAACCAGGCCCACTGAGGTGTACAATGTGAGGTCCATGTGTGTTTTGACTCTCAACTATGGCTGCCAGGTCTCTAAGAATAAAATCATGTGATATCCTGGCTGAGATTCCCAGTGTTCTGTGGAAAGTCACCCTGGGCTTCGATCTCAGTTTCCAGGGGGGGCTCTCATGAGTGGCCTCGGAAAATCCCAACTCAATTCATGGCAATACTTCTCTGAGTTCAGTTCCAGAACTCAGTCTCCAAGGGAATCACACCAGAGTTCAAGCCCAGGAGGACCCAGTCCTCTCTTCCACCGCCACACAAATGACCACAATTCAAACCAAAACACTGCCAAAAGGCCCTCATCTTCTTCCATATACACAATACTCATAACCTCTGGCTGGAGGTTTCCATTAGGGGCGCAGCCTAGGACAGTGTCCACAATAAGCTCCCTTGCCCATCATTTGCCTAATGTCAGGGTGGCCTGGACACCCTTCCTTTGAACCAGGAGTGATCAAATAGGCCTGCCTTTAATACTGCTCAGCTTCTCCACTTGGAGGCCTGCTGATCTTGGGGTATAGATTCTTTGTGTGAATTGGAGTCATGAGAAAACCCAAGCACATAATGGCTAGCCTCTGCAGGGCTTTGAAAAACTCATTTGACCCAAAGGATTCCTATTCTCACTTGATGGAGGACAGGAACCTTACAGAGGAAGACAAGAGACTTCATCCACATTGACTTCTTTTTTGCTATATTGGCTATGGATGCACATATGGGATCTTTCTTGAGATCCATCAGGTGCTGACAATCTAAGCCACAGCCTTACACAGGGCCAAGAGGCTGATTCAGACACATCCCTTTGCAAAGCAATTAAGCAAAGAGCCACAAGTGATGCCCGTTCGTTTGCATTTGAAAACTGTTTTCTTCAGGATTCACAAAGGGGTGTCCTGAGGCAAAGACCTTGCTGACATCCAGGGAAACAGAACAATAGGTAAGCAAAAGGCCCAAAGCAGGGTTTCTCCACTGAGACTTTAATGGGCCCACTGATATCTGAGTTTTCTGAGATGCTCACTATTCACTTCAGCTATCTAGTACATGGCAATGTCACCAAGCTTGGAGGTGGTACTTATCTTCTACACAAAACCATGAGCCTATTTTGAAGAGTGGCCAGAATTGAGGAAAAAACCAGAAATTTAGGAAGATAGTAGGTTTTGCCCATGGATAAGGCAAGCCCCAGTCCATTCATAAATTGGGCAGGATGAATGCTGGAAGCTTTCTACTAGACAGGACACATCCATTGATGCATTCTCTTTTCTAATGTCTACAACCACGGACACAGTGCGATACACAGACATAGCAACACTCGCCTTGTCAAAAGACTTGCTAGAAACAGTCCACTCCAAACCAAACCAACCGCCTTTCCTAGCTCTTCTCAGAACATGAGACCAAACCACAGACTCACACCCACACCCACAAAGCCACCTCCTTCCCCCAAGTAGGTCTGTGACTACCCGCAGTGTCCTCTGACTGGTGGGCCATACTATGTTCCCCCGAAATGGCCTGTCCTGTCTCAGATCTGGACTCCTTGGCCAATTCTGTGAAGTTATCAGGAGCCAGGGGTGAGCCACTACCTGCTTTCTCAGGAAAGACCCCCTTCAGAGCTTTCTTGGCAATTGGCCATCCTCACATCTGTAGGTACCAAGAAAGACTGACTCTGTCCTTGGTAAATCCAAACAAGTGAGCCCACTGGGACTGGCACTGGGACTGCCTCTGGGTGCCTGGCTTCCTGGATCCCAAGTTCAGAGAGTTCCATCACCAAGGAAGTGTGGTGAGGTCACTTCCTTCAGGAACTGAATGAGGTCACTGCCTTGGAAACCACTCTGTCCTAACTGTTGCTTCCAAGGGTCCCATGAGATGGAGGCTGCCCCTGCTTCCTGTGACACTTTCACAAGTTAGAATGGTATATCAACCATAGGCACCCAGGAAAAGCTCTCCACACAGGCCTGCTTTGGTCCATCTTGTCTACATTAAGAAGAGAGAGGCTCATTCAGACACATCTTTTCATCCTGACCAGGTTGTTTGCCACAGAAGATGACTTCTGCTCTTTCAGGTCCTTCCTGGCTGCCTACATCTTCTCCAGGGATCATTTCTCCATGGACCTTTGAGGTTCTCAGCAGGTGGAAGATCCCCTACATTCCTGTATTGTAAGACCAACTCTGTCCCTGCTCTTCTGTAAAGTTAGATTGAGGGAAAAGTAAATGCTTGGGGTTAAGAACATGTTCGATTTGGGTTAGAAATCATTCTGCTGGATGAAGAATGGTATTGGGAACCTGTGATATTTATAATAATATAGAGGTGAAATATATGTATGAAAACAGAAATCTAAGTAAGATTTGAAGGCCAGAAGGGCATTGGGCCCTTGATTGAAATACTTAGCTTTGAATTACATTCTGTACAGATGTCTCTGACAAATCCATATACAATGGCATAGGACCTTGTACCTTGGATGATTGAATGTAGAAGAGAAGATCCAGTCAAAAAGGGATAGGAGGTAGGATTAGAAAGATAGTCAGTAGGTTTAGGAAGAAGAGTGGGTATAATATTTGGACCAAAAGTTCTTTAGCAATAGGGTGTCTGTTAGAGAGTGAATGTAAATGTCAGCACATGTGAAGAGTCAGTCACAATGATGAACTGGGGAAGATATGTAGGAAAGCAGATATGAATATAGACATTAGGAAATCAGGAAAAGTATAAAGTGAGTGATAGGATTTGACATTTTCAACAGGGTTGAGGTTGAATATATAATCTAAGGCAGAAACAAATGTGTAGTCACCAATAGGATTGACATTTGAGAGCATTAGGCAACCTGGACAAGGATGGTTTTAGTAATCCATGCTAACTTTCCAATTAGGCTTTGGTACAATCATAAGTGTGACCTTTGCATTTTGTGTCCAGAATATCACTGTGATAAAATATATATGTAGATCAGGTGACATGAGTATTTCTTCAACTATTTTTGGGAGCAATGTATTGAAGACGTATAAATTAGCATTCGGGGGTACAAATAGGTATACCCAGGGTCTATGAGTATAGAGATAATGCATGAATAGACCACACTGTGAATAAAGAATATAACTGGTTCCAATTTAAATAATGGATTGAATTGATATCTGAAAATATATAGGAAATCTTATATTGATACAGGATCATTCATTCCAACCAGTTAGACATCTAATGGTAATATTAGGGTGATGGTTTACCATGAGGGGTGTGTGAGTTTTGGTTCCAAAGTGATTATGGAAATCCAAAATAATATGCTTGGAAAGAAGTCTCATGAAAAGACCAGTCAAGAAACATGGAGGAATACATGTGTTCTGAAGCAGGATTTGATTGAAAGTGAACCAAATGCCTAGAAATTTGTGAACATGAGGATGAAATATATATCCTATGATGTGCATCAACTGAAGAAATAGTAATGTGCCAGTGTTGAATAAAAATAAATGTCTAAATACACATCATGTCCCATAGGAGTCTACTTGCATTGATGTTAAACAGAGTCAGTTACAGAAGAAATGTTAGGATTTCTATTCACCATTCACTGAAGTTAGTTTTCAGTACTAGGAAACAAATATGTATTTCAGGTGGATGAATATTTCTGAGAATAATCTTGTGAAAAGTTGATTATAAATCCACATACATGAACATGAATTTAGGGAGTGTAAAATAAGACACATATATTTTATATTTTGAAAAATCTGGAGAGTGTGTGTGTGTATATATACATAGATATATATACACAAACACAAACACAGAGACATTAAGAAGTAAAAATATATATGCCAATTGAAATTCATCATGAAATATATATCATTTAAAGATCCAAAAATATTTATTTTACTGAACCTGGATGTATGTATCATGTTGTTCAAGTAGGAAGCTCACCCATAGGTTGATTTTCAGTTCAAACAGCATTTAGGAGGAGTGATTTCTTCTCACAGATTGTATCTGCCAAGTCAGCCACCTCAAAAGAATGTAGCTGGGAAACCAGGTAGGATTCTGTATGTGCATGTAAAAAGACATGTGCTGAATAGGCTGCAAAGAAAGGGAGACAGGAATTCACATATTTGTGAAGTTTAAAAACACATGGAGATCTATTACATTGGACTAGATTCATAACATGTACCCTTTATAATTCAAAAGGCCTGTCCAACTACGCATCATGCCTCCTCTGAACTGCTAGTATTTTTATTCTGTTTGGGTTATTTTTCTCTATCATATTATGATTCGTAGTCAGAGTCTAGTAGGGTATGGGTTAGTGTCAGGGATTCAGTTTTTGGAATGGAAAATAGGAAAATAAATCCAATGTTTATGCAAATATGTTCTACACAAAATCTTCCCACAATCATCCAGAAATATGCCTTGACAATACCCTTGCCCCATGTAAGACGCAATTCGAGAAGAAGAGTTAGAAAATCATTGAATACATATGTGGAATGAAAAATGCTCAGGAGTTCACAACTTTGGAGGTGGTAGAGGAGTTTCCAGAAGTAAGGGACAGGATAAACACTCCACAAACATGGAGCTCTTCTGGCCTAAAGACTTCTTGAGAAACTGCCTCTGAGAATGGGCTTTTGAAATATATGTTGTTGTCAGGAGCTTTAGCTTCTTTTGTAGTGAGACCATCAAAGCTGGGTCTTCATCTATGTGACCTGGAGGATATGGTTTCTGATTTTCCAATGAACATGAGGCAGAAGTGCTGAATTCTCTCTTTGTAGGTAAACTGTGGCCATTGGGGGCTAAGTGTCTCCCCGTGGGGACTCTGAAGCCATTTGGTCATCCTCCACTTTTCGTGGTGTTTCTTGCTGCTGCACTAGGAGTTTGGTATTTGCTTCACGAAATACAAGGAGTTTAACTGGGACACAGTGCTGGAGGGAGTTCTGTCACGTGTGGTGGGTCAGGGTCCTAGGAGAATGCACCAACCATGATTCTATCTTACAGAGCGTGGCCCCTTGACCATATCAACCTGATTCTGAAAATTGTTCTGAAACCTCTTCATATAACAAGATGCCTTTACATATAAGGGTCTGCTGGGTGCACCATGTCAGTCACAAGCCATTTGGAAGCCCATCGCAGATCCACATGGCCCCACCACAGATGTTTTATCACACACCTGCACACCACTGCTCTAGGCCCACTACTCAGCAGGCCCCACCATACTGGCATCTCTGTTCTTCATCATTTTCATGAAACCCGTCAATCAAGGCACCTGTCTGGTATACTCATGATCAGCAACAGGACATCCAAAGGTTCTCCAGTGCCACCTGGTCATGGGAATTTCAAAGATTGCATGGTATTTATCTAGCCGTTTTTAAAGGATGAAGTTGGAGGCACTGTGGGTTTCCATTCATTCAGGAACCATTAAATGGTGAGAAAGATCATTTCAATGAAATCTCTGGAGAACTCTAACAAACAAGGCTTCCCAAAGAGTGGCCAAAACGTCACATGAAACCAGGCCCACTGAGGTGTACAATGTGAGGTCCATGTGTGTTTTGACTCTCAACTATGGCTGCCAGGTCTTTAAGAATAAAATCATGTGATATCCTGGCTGAGATTCCCAGTGTTCTGTGGAAAGTCACCCTGGGCTTCGATCTCAGTTTCCAGGGGGGGCTCTCATGAGTGGCCTCGGAAAATCCCAACTCAATTCATGGCAATACTTCTCTGAGTTCAGTTCCAGAACTCAGTCTCCAAGGGAATCACACCAGAGTTCAAGCCCAGGAGGACCCAGTCCTCTCTTCCACCGCCACACAAATGACCACAATTCAAACCAAAACACTGCCAAAAGGCCCTCTTCTTCTTCCATATAGACAATACTCATAACCTCTGGCTGGAGGTTTCCATGAGGGGCGCAGCCTAAGACAGTGTCCACAATAAGCTCCCTTGCCCATCATTTGCCTAATGTCAGGGTGGCCTGGACACCCTTCCTTTGAACCAGGAGTGATCAAATAGGCCTGCCTTTAATACTGCTCAGCTTCTCCGCTTGGAGGCCTGCTGATCTTGGGGTATAGATTCTTTGTGTGAATTGGAGTCATGAGAAAACCCAAGCACATAATGGCTAGCCTCTGCAGCGCTTTGAAAAACTCATTTGACCCAAAGGATCCCTATTCTCACTTGATGGAGGACAGGAACCTTACAGAGGAAGGCAAGAGACTTCATCCTCATTGACTGCTTTTTTGCCATATTGGCTATGGATGCACATATGGGATCTTTCTTGAGATCCATCAGGTGCTGACAATCTAAGCCACAGCCTTACACAGGGCCAAGAGGCTGATTCAGACACATCCCTTTGCAAAGCAATTAAGCAAAGAGCCACAAGTGATGCCCGTTCGTTTGCATTTGAAAACTGTTTTCTTCAGGCTTCACAAAGGGGTGTCCTGAGGCAAAGACCTTGCTGACATCCAGGGAAACAGAACAATAGGTAAGCAAAAGGCCCAAAGCAGGGTTTCTCCACTGAGACTTTAATGGGCCCACTGATATCTGAGTTTTCTGAGATGCTCACTATTCACTTCAGCTTTCTAGTACATGGCAATGTCACCAAGCTTGGAGGTGGTACTTATCTTCTACACAAAACCATGAGCCTATTCTGAAGAGTGGCCAGAATTGAGGAAAAAACCAGAAATTTAGGAAGATAGTAGGTTTTGCCCATGGATAAGGCAAGCCCCAGTCCATTCATAAATTGGGCAGGATGAATGCTGGAAGCTTTCTACTAGACAGGACACATCCATTGATGCATTCTCTTTTCTAATGTCTACAACCACGGACACAGTGCGATACACAGACATAGCAACACTCGCCTTGTCAAAAGACTTGCTAGAAACAGTCCACTCCAAACCAAACCAACCGCCTTTCCTAGCTCTTCTCAGAACATGAGACCAAACCACAGACTCACACCCACACCCACAAAGCCACCTCCTTCCCCTAAGTAGGTCTGTGACTACCCGCAGTGTCCTCTGACTGGTGGTCCATACTATGTTCCCCCGAAATGGCCTGTCCTGTCTCAGATCTGGACTCCTTGGCCAATTCTGTGAAGTTATCAGGAGCCAGGTGTGAGCCACTACCTGCTTTCTCAGGAAAGACCCCCTTCAGAGCTTTCTTGGCAATTGGCCATCCTCACATCTGTAGGTACCAAGAAAGACTGACTCTGTCCTTGGTAAATCCAAACAAGTGAGCCCACTGGGACTGGCACTGGGACTGCCTCTGGGTGCCTGGCTTCCTGGATCCCAAGTTTAGAGAGTTCCATCACCAAGAGAGTGTGGTGAGGTCACTTCCTTCAGGAACTGAATGAGGTCACTGCCTTGGAAACCACTCTGTCCTAACTGTTGCTTCCAAGGGTCCCATGAGATGGAGGCTGCCCCTGCTTCCTGTGACACTTTCACAAGTTAGAATGGTATATCAACCATAGGCACCCAGGAAAAGCTCTCCACACAGGCCTGGTTTGGTCCATCTTGTCTACATTAAGAAGAGAGAGGCTCATTCAGACACATCTTTTCATCCTGACCAGGTTGTTTGCCACAGAAGATGACTTCTGCTCTCTCAGGTCCTTCCTGGCTGCCTACATCTTCTCCAGGGATCATTTCTGCATGGATCTTTGAGGTTCTCAGCAGGTGGAAGATCCCCTACATTCCTGTATTGTAAGACCAACTCTGTCCCTGCTCTTCTGTAAAGTTAGATTGAGGGAAAAGTAAATGCTTGGGGTTAAGAACATGTTCGATTTGGGTTAGAAATCATTCTGCTGGATGAAGAATGGTATTGGGAACCTGTGATATTTATAATAATATAGAGGTGAAATATATGTATGAAAACAGAAATCTAAGTAAGATTTGAAGGCCAGAAGGGCATTGGGCCCTTGATTGAAATACTTAGCTTTGAATTACATTCTGTACAGATGTCTCTGACAAATCCATATACAATGGCATAGGACCTTGTACCTTGGATGATTGAATGTAGAAGAGAAGATCCAGTCAAAAAGGGATAGGAGGTAGGATTAGAAAGATAGTCAGTAGGTTTAGGAAGAAGAGTGGGTATAATATTTGGACCAAAAGTTCTTTAGCAATAGGGTGTCTGTTAGAGAGTGAATGTAAATGTCAGCACATGTGAAGAGTCAGTCACAATGATGAACTGGGGAAGATATGTAGGAAAGCAGATATGAATATAGACATTAGGAAATCAGGAAAAGTATAAAGTGAGTGATAGGATTTGACATTTTCAACAGGGTTGAGGTTGAATATATAATCTAAGGCAGAAACAAATGTGTAGTCACCAATAAGATTGACATTTGAGAGCATTAGGCAACCTGGACAAGGATGGTTTTAGTAATCCATGCTAACTTTCCAATTAGGCTTTGGTACAATCATAAGTGTGACCTTTGCATTTTGTGTCCAGAATATCACTGTGATAAAATATATATGTAGATCAGGTGACATGAGTATTTCTTCAACTATTTTTGGGAGCAATGTATTGAAGACGTATAAATTAGCATTCGGGGGTACAAATAGGTATACCCAGGGTCTATGAGTATAGAGATAATGCATGAATAGACCACACTGTGAATAAAGAATATAACTGGTTCCAATTTAAATAATGGATTGAATTGATATCTGAAAATATATAGGAAATCTTATATTGATACAGGATCATTCATTCCAACCAGTTAGACATCTAATGGTAATATTAGGGTGATGGTTTACCATGAGGGGTGTGTGAGTTTTGGTTCCAAAGTGAATATGGAAATCCAAAATAATATGCTTGGAAAGAAGTCTCATGAAAAGACCAGTCAAGAAACATGGAGGAATACATGTGTTCTGAAGCAGGATTTGATGGAAAGTGAACCAAATGCCTAGAAATTTGTGAACATGAGGATGAAATATATATCCTATGATGTGCATCAACTGAAGAAATAGTAATGTGCCAGTGTTGAATAAAAATAAATGTCTAAATACACATCATGTCCCATAGGAGTCTACTTGCATTGATGTTAAACAGAGTCAGTTACAGAAGAAATGTTAGGATTTCTATTCACCATTCACTGAAGTTAGTTTTCAGTACTAGGAAACAAATATGTATTTCAGGTGGATGAATATTTCTGAGAATAATCTTGTGAAAAGTTGATTATAAATCCACATACATGAACATGAATTTAGGGAGTGTAAAATAAGACACATATATTTTATATTTTGAAAAATCTGGAGAGTGTGTGTGTGTATATATACATAGATATATATACACAAACACAAACACAGAGACATTAAGAAGTAAAAATATATATGCCAATTGAAATTCATCATGAAATATATATCATTTAAAGATCCAAAAATATTTATTTTACTGAACCTGGATGTATGTATCATGTTGTTCAAGTAGGAAGCTCACCCATAGGTTGATTTTCAGTTCAAACAGCATTTAGGAGGAGTGATTTCTTCTCACAGATTGTATCTGCCAAGTCAGCCACCTCAAAAGAATGTAGCTGGGAAACCAGGTAGGATTCTGTATGTGCATGTAAAAAGACATGTGCTGAATAGGCTGCAAAGAAAGGGAGACAGGAATTCACATATTTGTGAAGTTTAAAAACACATGGAGATCTATTACATTGGACTAGATTCATAACATGTACCCTTTATAATTCAAAAGGCCTGTCCAACTACGCATCATGCCTCCTCTGAACTGCTAGTATTTTTATTCTGTTTGGGTTATTTTTCTCTATCATATTATGATTCGTAGTCAGAGTCTAGTAGGGTATGGGTTAGTGTCAGGGATTCAGTTTTTGGAATGGAAAATAGGAAAATAAATCCAATGTTTATGCAAATATGTTCTACACAAAATCTTCCCACAATCATCCAGAAAAATGCCTTGACAATACCCTTGCCCCATGTAAGACGCAATTCGAGAAGAAGAGTTAGAAAATCATTGAATACATATGTGGAATGAAAAATGCTCAGGAGTTCACAACTTTGGAGGTGGTAGAGGAGTTTCCAGAAGTAAGGGACAGGATAAACACTCCACAACCATGGAGCTCTGCTGGCCTAAAGACTTCTTGAGAAACTGCCTCTGAGAATGGGCTGTTGAAATATATGTTGTTGTCAGGAGCTTTAGCTTCTTTTGTAGTGAGACCATCAAAGCTGGGTCTTCATCTATGTGACCTGGAGGATATGGTTTCTGATTTTCCAATGAACATGAGGCAGAAGTGCTGAATTCTCTCTTTGTAGGTAAACTGTGGCCATTGGGGGCTAAGTGTCTCCCCGTGGGGACTCTGAAGCCATTTGGTCATCCTCCACTTTTCGTGGTGTTTCTTGCTGCTGCACTAGGAGTTTGGTATTTGCTTCACGAAATACAAGGAGTTTAACTGGGACACAGTGCTGGAGGGAGTTCTGTCACGTGTGGTGGGTCAGGGTCCTAGGAGAATGCACCAACCATGATTCTATCTTACAGAGTGTGGCCCCTTGACCATAGCAACCTGATTCTGAACACTGTTCTGAAACCTCTTCATATAACAAGATGCCTTTACATATAAGGGTCTGCTGGGTGCACCATGTCAGTCACAAGCCATTTGGAAGCCCATCGCAGATCCACATGGCCCCACCACAGATGTTTTATCACACACCTGCACACCACTGCTCTAGGCCCACTACTCAGCAGGCCCCACCATACTGGCATCTCTGTTCTTCATCATTTTCATGAAACCCGTCAATCAAGGCACCTGTCTGGTACACTCATGATCAGCAACAGGACATCCAAAGGTTCTCCAGTGCCACCTGGTCATGGGAATTTCAAAGATTGCATGGTATTTATCTAGCCGTTTTTAAAGGATGAAGTTGGAGGCACTGTGGGTTTCCATTCATTCAGGAACCATTAAATGGTGAGAAAGATCATTTCAATGAAATCTCTGGAGAACTCTAACAAACAAGGCTTCCCAAAGAGTGGCCAAAACGTCACATGAAACCAGGCCCACTGAGGTGTACAATGTGAGGTCCATGTGTGTTTTGACTCTCAACTATGGCTGCCAGGTCTTTAAGAATAAAATCATGTGATATCCTGGCTGAGATTCCCAGTGTTCTGTGGAAAGTCACCCTGGGCTTCGATCTCAGTTTCCAGGGGGGGCTCTCATGAGTGGCCTCGGAAAATCCCAACTCAATTCATGGCAATACTTCTCTGAGTTCAGTTCCAGAACTCAGTCTCCAAGGGAATCACACCAGAGTTCAAGCCCAGGAGGACCCAGTCCTCTCTTCCACCGCCACACAAATGACCACAATTCAAACCAAAACACTGCCAAAAGGCCCTCATCTTCTTCCATATAGACAATACTCATAACCTCTGGCTGGAGGTTTCCATGAGGGGCGCAGCCTAAGACAGTGTCCACAATAAGCTCCCTTGCCCATCATTTGCCTAATGTCAGGGTGGCCTAGACACCCTTCCTTTGAACCAGGAGTGATCAAATAGGCCTGCCTTTAATACTGCTCAGCTTCTCTGCTTGGAGGCCTGCTGATCTTGGGGTATAGATTCTTTGTGTGAATTGGAGTCATGAGAAAACCCAAGCACATAATGGCTAGCCTCTGCAGGGCTTTGAAAAACTCATTTGACCCAAAGGATCCCTATTCTCACTTGATGGAGGACAGGAACCTTACAGAGGAAGGCAAGACACTTCATCCACATTGACTGCTTTTTTGCCATATTGGCTATGGATGCACATATGGGATCTTTCTTGAGATCCATCAGGTGCTGACAATCTAAGCCACAGCCTTACACAGGGCCAAGAGGCTGATTCAGACACATCCCTTTGCAAAGCAATTAAGCAAAGAGCCACAAGTGATGCCCGTTCGTTTGCATTTGAAAACTGTTTTCTTCAGGCTTCACAAAGGGGTGTCCTGAGGCAAAGACCTTGCTGACATCCAGGGAAACAGAACAATAGGTAAGCAAAAGGCCCAAAGCAGGGTTTCTCCACTGAGACTTTAATGGGCCCACTGATATCTGAGTTTTCTGAGATGCTCACTATTCATTTCAGCTATCTAGTACATGGCAATGTCACCAAGCTTGGAGGTGGTACATATCTTGGACACAAAACCATGAGCCTATTCTGAAGAGTGGCCAGTATTGAGGAAAAAACCAGAAATTTAGGAAGATAGTAGGTTTTGCCCATGGATAAGGCAAGCCCCAGTCCATTCATAAATTGGGCAGGATGAATGCTGGAAGCTTTCTACTAGACAGGACACATCCATTGATGCATTCTCTTTTCTAATGTCTACAACCACGGACACAGTGCGATACACAGACATAGCAACACTCGCCTTGTCAAAAGACTTGCTAGAAACAGTCCACTCCAAACCAAACCAACCGCCTTTCCTAGCTCTTCTCAGAACATGAGACCAAACCACAGACTCACACCCACACCCACAAAGCCACCTCCTTCCCCCAAGTAGGTCTGTGACTACCCGCAGTGTCCTCTGACTGGTGGTCCATACTATGTTCCCCCGAAATGGCCTGTCCTGTCTCAGATCTGGACTCCTTGTCCAATTCTGTGAAGTTATCAGGAGCCAGGTGTGAGCCACTACCTGCTTTCTCAGGAGAGACCCCCTTCAGAGCTTTCTTGGCAATTGGCCATCCTCACATCTGTAGGTACCAAGAAAGACTGACTCTGTCCTTGGTAAATCCAAACAAGTGAGCCCACTGGGACTGGCACTGGGACTGCCTCTGGGTGCCTGGCTTCCTGGATCCCAAGTTCAGAGAGTTCCATCACCAAGGAAGTGTGGTGAGGTCACTTCCTTCAGGAACTGAATGAGGTCACTGCCTTGGAAACCACTCTGTCCTAACTGTTGCTTCCAAGGGTCCCATGAGATGGAGGCTGCCCCTGCTTCCTGTGACACTTTCACAAGTTAGAATGGTATATCAACCATAAGCACCCAGGAAAAGCTCTCCACACAGGCCTGCTTTGGTCCATCTTGTCTACATTAAGAAGAGAGAGGCTCATTCAGACACATCTTTTCATCCTGACCAGGTTGTTTGCCACAGAAGATGACTTCTGCTCTCTCAGGTCCTTCCTGGCTGCCTACATCTTCTCTAGGGATCATTTCTGCATGGACCTTTGAGGTTCTCAGCAGGTGGAAGATCCCCTACATTCCTGTATTGTAAGACCAACTATGTCCCTGCTCTTCTGTAAAGTTAGGTTGAGGGAAAAGTAAATGCTTGGGGTTAAGAATATGTTCCATTTGGGTTAGAAATCATTCTGCTGGATGAAGAATGGTATTGGGAACCTGTGATATTTATAATAATATAGAGGTGAAATATATGTATGAAAACAGAAATCTAAGTAAGATTTGAAGGCCAGAAGGGCATTGGGCCCTTGATTGAAATACTTAGCTTTGAATTACATTCTGTACAGATGTCTCTGACAAATCCATATACAATGGCATAGGACCTTGTACCTTGGATGATTGAATGTAGAAGAGAAGATCCAGTCAAAAAGGGATAGGAGGTAGGATTAGAAAGATAGTCAGTAGGTTTAGGAAGAAGAGTGGGTATAATATTTGGACCAAAAGTTCTTTAGCAATAGGGTGTCTGTTAGAGAGTGAATGTAAATGTCAGCACATGTGAAGAGTCAGTCACAATGATGAACTGGGGAAGATATGTAGGAAAGCAGATATGAATATAAACATTAGCAAATCAGGAAAAGTATAAAGTGAGTGATAGGATTTGACATTTTCAACAGGGTTGAGGTTGAATATATAATCTAAGGCAGAAACAAATGTGTAGTCACCAATAGGATTGACATTTGAGAGCATTAGGCAACCTGGACAAGGATGGTTTTAGTAATCCATGCTAACTTTCCAATTAGGCTTTGGTACAATCATAAGTGTGACCTTTGCATTTTGTGTCCAGAATATCACTGTGATAAAATATATATGTAGATCAGGTGACATGAGTATTTCTTCAACTATTTTTGGGAGCAATGTATTGAAGACGTATAAATTAGCATTCGGGGGTACAAATAGGTATACCCAGGGTCTATGAGTATAGAGATAATGCATGAATAGACCACACTGTGAATAAAGAATATAACTGGTTCCAATTTAAATAATGGATTGAATTGATATCTGAAAATATATAGGAAATCTTATATTGATACAGGATCATACATTCCAACCAGTTAGACATCTAATGGTAATATTAGGGTGATGGTTTACCATGAGGGGTGTGTGAGTTTTGGTTCCAAAGTGATTATGGAAATCCAAAATACTATGCTTGGAAAGAAGTCTCATGAAAAGACCAGTCAAGAAACATGGAGGAATACATGTGTTCTGAAGCAGGATTTGATGGAAAGTGAACCAAATGCCTAGAAATTTGTGAACATGAGGATGAAATATATATCCTATGATGTGCATCAACTGAAGAAATAGTAATGTGCCAGTGTTGAATAAAAATAAATGTCTAAATACACATCGTGTCTTAAAAGAGTCTACTTGCATTGATGTTAAACAGAGTCAGTTACAGAAGAAATGTTAGGATTTCTATTCACCATTCACTGATGTTAGTTTTCAGTACTAGGAAACAAATATGTATTTCAGGTGGATGAATATTTCTGAGAATAGTCTTGTGAAAAGTTGATTATAAATCCACATACATGAACATGAATTTAGGGAGTGTAAAATAAGACACATATATTTTATATTTTGAAAAATCTGGAGAGTGTGTGTGTGTATATATACATAGATATATATACACAAACACAAACACAGAGACATTAAGAAGTAAAAATATATATGCCAATTGAAATTCATCATGAAATATATATCATTTAAAGATCCAAAAATATTTATTTTACTGAACCTGGATGTATGTATCATGTTGTTCAAGTAGGAAGCTCACCCATAGGTTGATTTTCCGTTCAAACAGCATTTAGGAGGAGTGATTTCTTCTCACAGATTGTATCTGCCAAGTCAGCCACCTCAAAAGAATGTAGCTGGGAAACCAGGTAGGATTCTGTATGTGCATGTAAAAAGACATGTGCTGAATAGGCTGCAAAGAAAGGGAGACAGGAATTCACATATTTGTGAAGTTTAAAAACACATGGAGATCTATTACATTGGACTAGATTCATAACATGTACCCTTTATAATTCAAAAGGCCTGTCCAACTACGCATCATGCCTCCTCTGAACTGCTAGTATTTTTATTCTGTTTGGGTTATTTTTCTCTATCATATTATGATTCGTAGTCAGAGTCTAGTAGGGTATGGGTTAGTGTCAGGGATTCAGTTTTTGGAATGGAAAATAGGAAAATAAATCCAATGTTTATGCAAATATGTTCTACACAAAATCTTCCCACAATCATCCAGAAAAATGCCTTGACAATACCCTTGCCCCATGTAAGACACAATTCGAGAAGAAGAGTTAGAAAATCATTGAATACATATGTGGAATGAAAAATGCTCAGGAGTTCACAACTTTGGAGGTGGTAGAGGAGTTTCCAGAAGTAAGGGACAGGATAAACACTCCACAAACATGGAGCTCTGCTGGCCTAAAGACTTCTTGAGAAACTGCCTCTGAGAATGGGCTTTTGAAATATATGTTGTTGTCAGGAGCTTTAGCTTCTTTTGTAGTGAGACCATCAAAGCTGGGTCTTCATCTATGTGACCTGGAGGATATGGTTTCTGATTTTCCAATGAACATGAGGCAGAAGTGCTGAATTCTCTCTTTGTAGGTAAACTGTGGCCATTGGGGGCTAAGTGTCTCCCCGTGGGGACTCTGAAGCCATTTGGTCATCCTCCACTTTTCGTGGTGTTTCTTGCTGCTGCACTAGGAGTTTGGTATTTGCTTCACGAAATACAAGGAGTTTAACTGGGACACAGTGCTGGAGGGAGTTCTGTCACGTGTGGTGGGTCAGGGTCCTAGGAGAATGCACCAACCATGATTCTATCTTACAGAGCGTGGCCCCTTGACCATAGCAACCTGATTCTGAACATTGTTCTGAAACCTCTTCATATAACAAGATGCCTTTACATATAAGGGTCTGCTGGGTGCACCATGTCAGTCACAAGCCATTTGGAAGCCCATCGCAGATCCACATGGCCCCACCACAGATGTTTTATCACACACCTGCACACCACTGCTCTAGGCCCACTACTCAGCAGGCCCCACCATACTGGCATCTCTGTTCTTCATCATTTTCATGAAACCCGTCAATCAAGGCACCTGTCTGGTACACTCATGATCAGCAACAGGACATCCAAAGGTTCTCCAGTGCCACCTGGTCATGGGAATTTCAAAGATTGCATGGTATTTATCTAGCCGTTTTTAAAGGATGAAGTTGGAGGCACTGTGGGTTTCCATTCATTCAGGAACCATTAAATGGTGAGAAAGATCATTTCAATGAAATCTCTGGAGAACTCTAACAAACAAGGCTTCCCAAAGAGTGGCCAAAACGTCACATGAAACCAGGCCCACTGAGGTGTACAATGTGAGGTCCATGTGTGTTTTGACTCTCAACTATGGCTGCCAGGTCTTTAAGAATAAAATCATGTGATATCCTGGCTGAGATTCCCAGTGTTCTGTGGAAAGTCACCCTGGGCTTCGATCTCAGTTTCCAGGGGGGGCTCTCATGAGTGGCCTCGGAAAATCCCAACTCAATTCATGGCAATACTTCTCTGAGTTCAGTTCCAGAACTCAGTCTCCAAGGGAATCACACCAGAGTTCAAGCCCAGGCGGACCCAGTCCTCTCTTCCACCGCAGCACAAATGACCACAATTCAAACCAAAACACTGCCAAAAGGCCCTCATCTTCTTCCATATAGACAATACTCATAACCTCTGGCTGGAGGTTTCCATGAGGGGCGCAGCCTAAGACAGTGTCCACAATAAGCTCCCTTGCCCATCATTTGCCTAATGTCAGGGTGGCCTGGACACCCTTCCTTTGAACCAGGAGTGATCAAATAGGCCTGCCTTTAATACTGCTCAGCTTCTCCGCTTGGAGGCATGCTGATCTTGGGGTATAGATTCGTTGTGTGAATTGGAGTCATGAGAAAACCCAAGCACATAATGGCTAGCCTCTGCAGGGCTTTGAAAAACTCATTTGACCCAAAGGATCCCTATTCTCACTTGATGGAGGACAGGAACCTTACAGAGGAAGGCAAGAGACTTCATCCACATTGACTGCTTTTTTGCCATATTGGCTATGGATGCACATATGGGATCTTTCTTGAGATCCATCAGGTGCTGACAATCTAAGCCACAGCCTTACACAGGGCCAAGAGGCTGATTCAGACACATCCCTTTGCAAAGCAATTAAGCAAAGAGCCACAAGTGATGCCCGTTCGTTTGCATTTGAAAACTGTTTTCTTCAGGCTTCACAAAGGGGTGTCCTGAGGCAAAGACCTTGCTGACATCCAGGGAAACAGAACAATAGGTAAGCAAAAGGCCCAAAGCAGGGTTTCTCCACTGAGACTTTAATGGGCCCACTGATATCTGAGTTTTCTGAGATGCTCACTATTCATTGCAGCTATCTAGTACATGGCAATGTCACCAAGCTTGGAGGTGGTACATATCTTGGACACAAAACCATGAGCCTATTCTGAAGAGTGGCCAGAATTCAGGAAAAAAACAGAAATTTAGGAAGATAGTAGGTTTTGCCCATGGATAAGGCAAGCCCCAGTCCATTCATAAATTGGGCAGGATGAATGCTGGAAGCTTTCTACTAGACAGGACACATCCATTGATGCATTCTCTTTTCTAATGTCTACAACCACGGACACAGTGTGATACACAGACATAGCAACACTCGCCTTGTCAAAAGACTTGCTAGAAACAGTCCACTCCAAACCAAACCAACCGCCTTTCCTAGCTCTTCTCAGAACATGAGACCAAACCACAGACTCACACCCACACCCACAAAGCCACCTCCTTCCCCCAAGTAGGTCTGTGACTACCCGCAGTGTCCTCTGACTGGTGGGCCACACTATGTTCCCCCGAAATGGCCTGTCCTGTCTCAGATCTGGACTCCTTGGCCAATTCTGTGAAGTTATCAGGAGCCAGGGGTGAGCCACTACCTGCTTTCTCAGGAAAGACCCCCTTCAGAGCTTTCTTGGCAATTGGCCATCCTCACATCTGTAGGTACCAAGAAAGACTGACTCTGTCCTTGGTAAATCCAAACAAGTGAGCCCACCGGGACTGGCACTGGGACTGCCTCTGGGTGCCTGGCTTCCTGGATCCCAAGTTCAGAGAGTTCCATCACCAAGGAAGTGTGGTGAGGTCACTTCCTTCAGGAACTGAATGAGGTCACTGCCTTGGAAACCACTCTGTCCTAACTGTTGCTTCCAAGGGTCCCATGAGATGGAGGCTGCCCCTGCTTCCTGTGACACTTTCACAAGTTAGAATGGTATATCAACCATAGGCACCCAGGAAAAGCTCTCCACACAGGCCTGGTTTGGTCCATCTTGTGTACATTAAGAAGAGAGAGGCTCATTCAGACACATCTTTTCATCCTGACCAGGTTGTTTGCCACAGAAGATGACTTCTGCTCTCTCAGGTCCTTCCTGGCTGCCTACATCTTCTCCAGGGATCATTTCTGCATGGACCTTTGAGGTTCTCAGCAGGTGGAAGATCCCCTACATTCCTGTATTGTAAGACCAACTCTGTCCCTGCTCTTCTGTAAAGTTAGATTGAGGGAAAAGTAAATGCTTGGGGTTAAGAACATGTTCGATTTGGGTTAGAAATCATTCTGCTGGATGAAGAATGGTATTGGGAACCTGTGATATTTATAACAATATAGAGGTGAAATATATGTATGAAAACAGAAATCTAAGTAAGATTTGAAGGCCAGAAGGGCATTGGGCCCTTGATTGAAATACTTAGCTTTGAATTACATTCTGTACAGATGTCTCTGACAAATCCATATACAATGGCATAGGACCTTGTACCTTGGATGATTGAATGTAGAGGAGAAGATCCAGTCAAAAAGGGATAGGAGGTAGGATTAGAAAGATAGTCAGTAGGTTTAGGAAGAAGAGTGGGTATAATATTTGGACCAAAAGTTCTTTAGCAATAGGGTGTCTGTTAGAGAGTGAATGTAAATGTCAGCACATGTGAAGAGTCAGTCACAATGATGAACTGGGGAAGATATGTAGGAAAGCAGATATGAATATAGACATTAGGAAATCAGGAAAAGTATAAAGTGAGTGATAGGATTTGACATTTTCAACAGGGTTGAGGTTGAATATATAATCTAAGGCAGAAACAAATGTGTAGTCACCAATAGGATTGACATTTGAGAGCATTAGGCAACCTGGACAAGGATGGTTTTAGTAATCCATGCTAACTTTCCAATTAGGCTTTGGTACAATCATAAGTGTGACCTTTGCATTTTGTGTCCAGAATATCACTGTGATAAAATATATATGTAGATCAGGTGACATGAGTATTTCTTCAACTATTTTTGGGAGCAATGTATTGAAGACGTATAAATTAGCATTCGGGGGTACAAATAGGTATACCCAGGGTCTATGAGTATAGAGATAATGCATGAATAGACCACACTGTGAATAAAGAATATAACTGGTTCCAATTTAAATAATGGATTGAATTGATATCTGAAAATATATAGGAAATCTTATATTGATACAGGATCATTCATTCCAACCAGTTAGACATCTAATGGTAATATTAGGGTGATGGTTTACCATGAGGGGTGTGTGAGTTTTGGTTCCAAAGTGATTATGGAAATCCAAAATAATATGCTTGGAAAGAAGTCTCATGAAAAGACCAGTCAAGAAACATGGAGGAATACATGTGTTCTGAAGCAGGATTTGATGGAAAGTGAACCAAATGCCTAGAAATTTGTGAACATGAGGATGAAATATATATCCTATGATGTGCATCAACTGAAGAAATAGTAATGTGCCAGTGTTGAATAAAAATAAATGTCTAAATACACATCCTGTCCCATAGGAGTCTACTTGCATTGATGTTAAACAGAGTCAGTTACAGAAGAAATGTTAGGATTTCTATTCACCATTCACTGAAGTTAGTTTTCAGTACTAGGAAACAAATATGTATTTCAGGTGGATGAATATTTCTGAGAATAATCTTGTGAAAAGTTGATTATAAATCCACATACATGAACATGAATTTAGGGAGTGTAAAATAAGACACATATATTTTATATTTTGAAAAATCTGGAGAGTGTGTGTGTGTATATATACATAGATATATATACACAAACACAAACACAGAGACATTAAGAAGTAAAAATATATATGCCAATTGAAATTCATCATGAAATATATATCATTTAAAGATCCAAAAATATTTATTTTACTGAACCTGGATGTATGTATCATGTTGTTCAAGTAGGAAGCTCACCCATAGGTTGATTTTCAGTTCAAACAGCATTTAGGAGGAGTGATTTCTTCTCACAGATTGTATCTGCCAAGTCAGCCACCTCAAAAGAATGTAGCTGGGAAACCAGGTAGGATTCTGTATGTGCATGTAAAAAGACATGTGCTGAATAGGCTGCAAAGAAAGGGAGACAGGAATTCACATATTTGTGAAGTTTAAAAACACATGGAGATCTATTACATTGGACTAGATTCATAACATGTACCCTTTATAATTCAAAAGGCCTGTCCAACTACGCATCATGCCTCCTCTGAACTGCTAGTATTTTTATTCTGTTTGGGTTATTTTTCTCTATCATATTATGATTCGTAGTCAGAGTCTAGTAGGGTATGGGTTAGTGTCAGGGATTCAGTTTTTGGAATGGAAAATAGGAAAATAAATCCAATGTTTATGCAAATATGTTCTACACAAAATCTTCCCACAATCATCCAGAAAAATGCCTTGACAATACCCTTGCCCCATGTAAGACACAATTCGAGAAGAAGAGTTAGAAAATCATTGAATACATATGTGGAATGAAAAATGCTCAGGAGTTCACAACTTTGGAGGTGGTAGAGGAGTTTCCAGAAGTAAGGGACAGGATAAACACTCCACAAACATGGAGCTCTGCTGGCCTAAAGACTTCTTGAGAAACTGCCTCTGAGAATGGGCTTTTGAAATATATGTTGTTGTCAGGAGCTTTAGCTTCTTTTGTAGTGAGACCATCAAAGCTGGGTCTTCATCTATGTGACCTGGAGGATATGGTTTCTGATTTTCCAATGAACATGAGGCAGAAGTGCTGAATTCTCTCTTTGTAGGTAAACTGTGGCCATTGGGGGCTAAGTGTCTCCCCGTGGGGACTCTGAAGCCATTTCGTCATCCTCCACTTTTCGTGGTGTTTCTTGCTGCTGCACTAGGAGTTTGGTATTTGCTTCACGAAATACAAGGAGTTTAACTGGGACACAGTGCTGGAGGGAGTTCTGTCACGTGTGGTGGGTCAGGGTCCTAGGAGAATGCACCAACCATGATTCTATCTTACAGAGCGTGGCCCCTTGACCATAGCAACCTGATTCTGAACATTGTTCTGAAACCTCTTCATATAACAAGATGCCTTTACATATAAGGGTCTGCTGGGTGCACCATGTCAGTCACAAGCCATTTGGAAGCCCATCGCAGATCCACATGGCCCCACCACAGATGTTTTATCACACACCTGCACACCACTGCTCTAGGCCCACTACTCAGCAGGCCCCACCATACTGGCATCTCTGTTCTTCATCATTTTCATGAAACCCGTCAATCAAGGCACCTGTCTGGTACACTCATGATCAGCAACAGGACATCCAAAGGTTCTCCAGTGCCACCTGGTCATGGGAATTTCAAAGATTGCATGGTATTTATCTAGCCGTTTTTAAAGGATGAAGTTGGAGGCACTGTGGGTTTCCATTCATTCAGGAACCATTAAATGGTGAGAAAGATCATTTCAATGAAATCTCTGGAGAACTCTAACAAACAAGGCTTCCCAAAGAGTGGCCAAAACGTCACATGAAACCAGGCCCACTGAGGTGTACAATGTGAGGTCCATGTGTGTTTTGACTCTCAACTATGGCTGCCAGGTCTTTAAGAATAAAATCATGTGATATCCTGGCTGAGATTCCCAGTGTTCTGTGGAAAGTCACCCTGGGCTTCGATCTCAGTTTCCAGGGGGGGCTCTCATGAGTGGCCTCGGAAAATCCCAACTCAATTCATGGCAATACTTCTCTGAGTTCAGTTCCAGAACTCAGTCTCCAAGGGAATCACACCAGAGTTCAAGCCCAGGCGGACCCAGTCCTCTCTTCCACCGCAGCACAAATGACCACAATTCAAACCAAAACACTGCCAAAAGGCCCTCATCTTCTTCCATATAGACAATACTCATAACCTCTGGCTGGAGGTTTCCATGAGGGGCGCAGCCTAAGACAGTGTCCACAATAAGCTCCCTTGCCCATCATTTGCCTAATGTCAGGGTGGCCTGGACACCCTTCCTTTGAACCAGGAGTGATCAAATAGGCCTGCCTTTAATACTGCTCAGCTTCTCCGCTTGGAGGCATGCTGATCTTGGGGTATAGATTCGTTGTGTGAATTGGAGTCATGAGAAAACCCAAGCACATAATGGCTAGCCTCTGCAGGGCTTTGAAAAACTCATTTGACCCAAAGGATCCCTATTCTCACTTGATGGAGGACAGGAACCTTACAGAGGAAGGCAAGAGACTTCATCCACATTGACTGCTTTTTTGCCATATTGGCTATGGATGCACATATGGGATCTTTCTTGAGATCCATCAGGTGCTGACAATCTAAGCCACAGCCTTACACACGGCCAAGAGGCTGATTCAGACACATCCCTTTGCAAAGCAATTAAGCAAAGAGCCACAAGTGATGCCCGTTCGTTTGCATTTGAAAACTGTTTTCTTCAGGCTTCACAAAGGGGTGTCCTGAGGCAAAGACCTTGCTGACATCCAGGGAAACAGAACAATAGGTAAGCAAAAGGCCCAAAGCAGGGTTTCTCCACTGAGACTTTAATGGGCCCACTGATATCTGAGTTTTCTGAGATGCTCACTATTCATTGCAGCTATCTAGTACATGGCAATGTCACCAAGCTTGGAGGTGGTACATATCTTGGACACAAAACCATGAGCCTATTCTGAAGAGTGGCCAGAATTCAGGAAAAAAACAGAAATTTAGGAAGATAGTAGGTTTTGCCCATGGATAAGGCAAGCCCCAGTCCATTCATAAATTGGGCAGGATGAATGCTGGAAGCTTTCTACTAGACAGGACACATCCATTGATGCATTCTCTTTTCTAATGTCTACAACCACGGACACAGTGTGATACACAGACATAGCAACACTCGCCTTGTCAAAAGACTTGCTAGAAACAGTCCACTCCAAACCAAACCAACCGCCTTTCCTAGCTCTTCTCAGAACATGAGACCAAACCACAGACTCACACCCACACCCACAAAGCCACCTCCTTCCCCCAAGTAGGTCTGTGACTACCCGCAGTGTCCTCTGACTGGTGGGCCACACTATGTTCCCCCGAAATGGCCTGTCCTGTCTCAGATCTGGACTCCTTGGCCAATTCTGTGAAGTTATCAGGAGCCAGGGGTGAGCCACTACCTGCTTTCTCAGGAAAGACCCCCTTCAGAGCTTTCTTGGCAATTGGCCATCCTCACATCTGTAGGTACCAAGAAAGACTGACTCTGTCCTTGGTAAATCCAAACAAGTGAGCCCACCGGGACTGGCACTGGGACTGCCTCTGGGTGCCTGGCTTCCTGGATCCCAAGTTCAGAGAGTTCCATCACCAAGGAAGTGTGGTGAGGTCACTTCCTTCAGGAACTGAATGAGGTCACTGCCTTGGAAACCACTCTGTCCTAACTGTTGCTTCCAAGGGTCCCATGAGATGGAGGCTGCCCCTGCTTCCTGTGACACTTTCACAAGTTAGAATGGTATATCAACCATAGGCACCCAGGAAAAGCTCTCCACACAGGCCTGGTTTGGTCCATCTTGTGTACATTAAGAAGAGAGAGGCTCATTCAGACACATCTTTTCATCCTGACCAGGTTGTTTGCCACAGAAGATGACTTCTGCTCTCTCAGGTCCTTCCTGGCTGCCTACATCTTCTCCAGGGATCATTTCTGCATGGACCTTTGAGGTTCTCAGCAGGTGGAAGATCCCCTACATTCCTGTATTGTAAGACCAACTCTGTCCCTGCTCTTCTGTAAAGTTAGATTGAGGGAAAAGTAAATGCTTGGGGTTAAGAACATGTTCGATTTGGGTTAGAAATCATTCTGCTGGATGAAGAATGGTATTGGGAACCTGTGATATTTATAACAATATAGAGGTGAAATATATGTATGAAAACAGAAATCTAAGTAAGATTTGAAGGCCAGAAGGGCATTGGGCCCTTGATTGAAATACTTAGCTTTGAATTACATTCTGTACAGATGTCTCTGACAAATCCATATACAATGGCATAGGACCTTGTACCTTGGATGATTGAATGTAGAGGAGAAGATCCAGTCAAAAAGGGATAGGAGGTAGGATTAGAAAGATAGTCAGTAGGTTTAGGAAGAAGAGTGGGTATAATATTTGGACCAAAAGTTCTTTAGCAATAGGGTGTCTGTTAGAGAGTGAATGTAAATGTCAGCACATGTGAAGAGTCAGTCACAATGATGAACTGGGGAAGATATGTAGGAAAGCAGATATGAATATAGACATTAGGAAATCAGGAAAAGTATAAAGTGAGTGATAGGATTTGACATTTTCAACAGGGTTGAGGTTGAATATATAATCTAAGGCAGAAACAAATGTGTAGTCACCAATAGGATTGACATTTGAGAGCATTAGGCAACCTGGACAAGGATGGTTTTAGTAATCCATGCTAACTTTCCAATTAGGCTTTGGTACAATCATAAGTGTGACCTTTGCATTTTGTGTCCAGAATATCACTGTGATAAAATATATATGTAGATCAGGTGACATGAGTATTTCTTCAACTATTTTTGGGAGCAATGTATTGAAGACGTATAAATTAGCATTCGGGGGTACAAATAGGTATACCCAGGGTCTATGAGTATAGAGATAATGCATGAATAGACCACACTGTGAATAAAGAATATAACTGGTTCCAATTTAAATAATGGATTGAATTGATATCTGAAAATATATAGGAAATCTTATATTGATACAGGATCATTCATTCCAACCAGTTAGACATCTAATGGTAATATTAGGGTGATGGTTTACCATGAGGGGTGTGTGAGTTTTGGTTCCAAAGTGATTATGGAAATCCAAAATAATATGCTTGGAAAGAAGTCTCATGAAAAGACCAGTCAAGAAACATGGAGGAATACATGTGTTCTGAAGCAGGATTTGATGGAAAGTGAACCAAATGCCTAGAAATTTGTGAACATGAGGATGAAATATATATCCTATGATGTGCATCAACTGAAGAAATAGTAATGTGCCAGTGTTGAATAAAAATAAATGTCTAAATACACATCCTGTCCCATAGGAGTCTACTTGCATTGATGTTAAACAGAGTCAGTTACAGAAGAAATGTTAGGATTTCTATTCACCATTCACTGAAGTTAGTTTTCAGTACTAGGAAACAAATATGTATTTCAGGTGGATGAATATTTCTGAGAATAATCTTGTGAAAAGTTGATTATAAATCCACATACATGAACATGAATTTAGGGAGTGTAAAATAAGACACATATATTTTATATTTTGAAAAATCTGGAGAGTGTGTGTGTGTATATATACATAGATATATATACACAAACACAAACACAGAGACATTAAGAAGTAAAAATATATATGCCAATTGAAATTCATCATGAAATATATATCATTTAAAGATCCAAAAATATTTATTTTACTGAACCTGGATGTATGTATCATGTTGTTCAAGTAGGAAGCTCACCCATAGGTTGATTTTCAGTTCAAACAGCATTTAGGAGGAGTGATTTCTTCTCACAGATTGTATCTGCCAAGTCAGCCACCTCAAAAGAATGTAGCTGGGAAACCAGGTAGGATTCTGTATGTGCATGTAAAAAGACATGTGCTGAATAGGCTGCAAAGAAAGGGAGACAGGAATTCACATATTTGTGAAGTTTAAAAACACATGGAGATCTATTACATTGGACTAGATTCATAACATGTACCCTTTATAATTCAAAAGGCCTGTCCAACTACGCATCATGCCTCCTCTGAATTGCTAGTATTTTTATTCTGTTTGGGTTATTTTTCTCTATCATATTATGATTTGTAGTCAGAGTCTAGTAGGGTATGGGTTAGTGTCAGGGATTCAGTTTTTGGAATGGAAAATAGGAAAATAAATCCAATGTTTATGCAAATATGTTCTACACAAAATCTTCCCACAATCATCCAGAAAAATGCCTTGACAATACCCTTGCCCCATGTAAGACGCAATTCGAGAAGAAGAGTTAGAAAATCATTGAATACATATGTGGAATGAAAAATGCTCAGGAGTTCACAACTTTAAAGGTGGCAGAGGAGTTTCCAGAAGTAAGGGACAGGATAAACACTCCACAACCATGGAGCTCTGCTGGCCTAAAGACTTCTTGAGAAACTGCCTCTGAGAATGGGCTTTTGAAATATATGTTGTTGTCAGGAGCTTTAGCTTCTTTTGTAGTGAGACCATCAAAGCTGGGTCTTCATCTATGTGACCTGGAGGATATGGTTTCTGATTTTCCAATGAACATGAGGCAGAAGTGCTGAATTCTCTCTTTGTAGGTAAACTGTGGCCATTGGGGGCTAAGTGTCTCCCCGTGGGGACTCTGAAGCCATTTGGTCATCCTCCACTTTTCGTGGTGTTTCTTGCTGCTGCACTAGGAGTTTGGTATTTGCTTCACGAAATACAAGGAGTTTAACTGGGACACAGTGCTGGAGGGAGTTCTGTCACGTGTGGTGGGTCAGGGTCCTAGGAGAATGCACCAACCATGATTCTATCTTACAGAGTGTGGCCCCTTGACCATAGCAACCTGATTCTGACCACTGTTGTGAAACCTCTTCATATAACAAGATGCCTTTACATATAAGGGTCTGCTGGGTGCACCATGTCAGTCACAAGCCATTTGGAAGCCCATCGCAGATCCACATGGCCCCACCACAGATGTTTTATCACACACCTGCACACCACTGCTCTAGGCCCACTACTCTGCAGGCCCCACCATACTGGCATCTCTGTTCTTCATCATTTTCATGAAACCCGTCAATCAAGGCACCTGTCTGGTACACTCATGATCAGCAACAGGACATCCAAAGGTTCTCCAGTGCCACCTGGTCATGGGAATTTCAAAGATTGCATGGTATTTATCTAGCCGTTTTTAAAGGATGAAGTTGGAGGCACTGTGGGTTTCCATTCATTCAGGAACCATTAAATGGTGAGAAAGATCATTTCAATGAAATCTCTGGAGAACTCTAACAAACAAGGCTTCCCAAAGAGTGGCCAAAACGTCACATGAAACCAGGCCCACTGAGGTGTACAATGTGAGGTCCATGTGTGTTTTGACTCTCAACTATGGCTGCCAGGTCTTTAAGAATAAAATCATGTGATATCCTGGCTGAGATTCCCAGTGTTCTGTGGAAAGTCACCCTGGGCTTCGATCTCAGTTTCCAGGGGGGGCTCTCATGAGTGGCCTCGGAAAATCCCAACTCAATTCATGGCAATACTTCTCTGAGTTCAGTTCCAGAACTCAGTCTCCAAGGGAATCACACCAGAGTTCAAGCCCAGGAGGACCCAGTCCTCTCTTCCACCGCCACACAAATGACCACAATTCAAACCAAAACACTGCCAAAAGGCCCTCATCTTCTTCCATATAGACAATACTCATAACCTCTGGCTGGAGGTTTCCATGAGGGGCGCAGCCTAAGACAGTGTCCACAATAAGCTCCCTTGCCCATCATTTGCCTAATGTCAGGGTGGCCTGGACACCCTTCCTTTGAACCAGGAGTGATCAAATAGACCTGCCTTTAATACTGCTCAGCTTCTCTGCTTGGAGGCCTGCTGATCTTGGGGTATAGATTCTTTGTGTGAATTGGAATCATGAGAAAACCCAAGCACATAATGGCTAGCCTCTGCAGGGCTTTGAAAAACTCATTTGACCCAAAGGATCCCTATTCTCACTTGATGGAGGACAGGAACCTTACAGAGGAAGGCAAGAGACTTCATCCACATTGACTGCTTTTTTGCCATATTGGCTATGGATGCACATATGGGATCTTTCTTGAGATCCATCAGGTGCTGACAATCTAAGCCACAGCCTTACACAGGGCCAAGAGGCTGATTCAGACACATCCCTTTGCAAAGCAATTAAGCAAAGAGCCACAAGTGATGCCCGTTCGTTTGCATTTGAAAACTGTTTTCTTCAGGCTTCACAAAGGGGTGTCCTGAGGCAAAGACCTTGCTGACATCCAGGGAAACAGAACAATAGGTAAGCAAAAGGCCCAAAGCAGGGTTTCTCCACTGAGACTTTAATGGGCCCACTGATATCTGAGTTTTCTGAGATGCTCACTATTCATTTCAGCTATCTAGTACATGGCAATGTCACCAAGCTTGGAGGTGGTACATATCTTGGACACAAAACCATGAGCCTATTCTGAAGAGTGGCCAGTATTGAGGAAAAAACCAGAAATTTAGGAAGATAGTAGGTTTTGCCCATGGATAAGGCAAGCCCCAGTCCATTCATAAATTGGGCAGGATGAATGCTGGAAGCTTTCTACTAGACAGGACACATCCATTGATGCATTCTCTTTTCTAATGTCTACAACCAAGGACACAGTGCGATACACAAGCATAGCAACACTCGCCTTGTCAAAAGACTTGCTAGAAACAGTCCACTCCAAACCAAACCAACCGCCTTTCCTAGCTCTTCTCAGAACATGAGACCAAACCACAGACTCAAACCCACACCCACAAAGCCACCTCCTTCCCCCATGTAGGTCTGTGACTACCCGCAGTGTCCTCTGACTGGTGGTCCATACTATGTTCCCCCGAAATGGCCTGTCCTGTCTCAGATCTGGACTCCTTGGCCAATTCTGTGAAGTTATCAGGAGCCAGGGGTGAGCCACTACCTGCTTTCTCAGGAAAGACCCCCTTCAGAGCTTTCTTGGCAATTGGCCATCCTCACATCTGTAGGTCCCAAGAAAGACTGACTCTGTCCTTGGTAAATCCAAACAAGTGAGCCCACTGGGACTGGCACTGGGACTGCCTCTGGGTGCCTGGCTTCCTGGATCCCAAGTTCAGAGAGTTCCATCACCAAGGAAGTGTGGTGAGGTCACTTCCTTCAGGAACTGAATGAGGTCACTGCCTTGGAAACCACTCTGTCCTAACTGTTGCTTCCAAGGGTCCCATGAGATGGAGGCTGCCCCTGCTTCCTGTGACACTTTCACAAGTTAGAATGGTATATCAACCATAGGCACCCAGGAAAAGCTCTCCACACAGGCCTGCTTTGGTCCATCTTGTCTACATTAAGAAGAGAGAGGCTCATTCAGACACATCTTTTCATCCTGACCAGGTTGTTTGCCACAGAAGATGACTTCTGCTCTCTCAGGTCCTTCCTGGCTGCCTACATCTTCTCCAGGGATCATTTCTGCATGGACCTTTGAGGTTCTCAGCAGGTGGAAGATCCCCTACATTCCTGTATTGTAAGACCAACTCTGTCCCTGCTCTTCTGTAAAGTTAGATTGAGGGAAAAGTAAATGCTTGGGGTTAAGAACATGTTCGATTTGGGTTAGAAATCATTCTGCTGGATGAAGAATGGTATTGGGAACCTGTGATATTTATAATAATATAGAGGTGAAATATATGTATGAAAACAGAAATCTAAGTAAGATTTGAAGGCCAGAAGGGCATTGGGCCCTTGATTGAAATACTTAGCTTTGAATTACATTCTGTACAGATGTCTCTGACAAATCCATATACAATGGCATAGGACCTTGTACCTTGGATGATTGAATGTAGAAGAGAAGATCCAGTCAAAAAGGGATAGGAGGTAGGATTAGAAAGATAGTCAGTAGGTTTAGGAAGAAGAGTGGGTATAATATTTGGACCAAAAGTTCTTTAGCAATAGGGTGTCTGTTAGAGAGTGAATGTAAATGTCAGCACATGTGAAGAGTCAGTCACAATGATGAACTGGGGAAGATATGTAGGAAAGCAGATATGAATATAGACATTAGGAAATCAGGAAAAGTATAAAGTGAGTGATAGGATTTGACATTTTCAACAGGGTTGAGGTTGAATATATAATCTAAGGCAGAAACAAATGTGTAGTCACCAATAGGATTGACATTTGAGAGCATTAGGCAACCTGGACAAGGATGGTTTTAGAAATCCATGCTAACTTTCCAATTAGGCTTTGGTACAATCATAAGTGTGACCTTTGCATTTTGTGTCCAGAATATCACTGTGATAAAATATATATGTAGATCAGGTGACATGAGTAGTTCTTCAACTATTTTTGGGAGCAATGTATTGAAGACGTATAAATTAGCATTCGGGGGTACAAATAGGTATACCCAGGGTCTATGAGTATAGAGATAATGCATGAATAGACCACACTGTGAATAAAGAATATAACTGGTTCCAATTTAAATAATGGATTGAATTGATATCTGAAAATATATAGGAAATCTTATATTGATACAGGATCATACATTCCAACCAGTTAGACATCTAATGGTAATATTAGGGTGATGGTTTACCATGAGGGGTGTGTGAGTTTTGGTTCCAAAGTGATTATGGAAATCCAAAATACTATGCTTGGAAAGAAGTCTCATGAAAAGACCAGTCAAGAAACATGGAGGAATACATGTGTTCTGAAGCAGGATTTGATGGAAAGTGAACCAAATGCCTAGAAATTTGTGAACATGAGGATGAAATATATATCCTATGATGTGCATCAACTGAAGAAATAGTAATGTGCCAGTGTTGAATAAAAATAAATGTCTAAATACACATCGTGTCTTAAAGGAGTCTACTTGCATTGATGTTAAACAGAGTCAGATACAGAAGAAATGTTAGGATTTCTATTCACCATTCACTGATGTTAGTTTTCAGTACTAGGAAACAAATATGTATTTCAGGTGGATGAATATTTCTGAGAATAGTCTTGTGAAAAGTTGATTATAAATCCACATACATGAACATGAATTTAGGGAGTGTAAAATAAGACACATATATTTTATATTTTGAAAAATCTGGAGAGTGTGTGTGTGTATATATACATAGATATATATACACAAACACAAACACAGAGACATTAAGAAGTAAAAATATATATGCCAATTGAAATTCATCATGAAATATATATCATTTAAAGATCCAAAAATATTTATTTTACTGAACCTGGATGTATGTATCATGTTGTTCAAGTAGGAAGCTCACCCATAGGTTGATTTTCCGTTCAAACAGCATTTAGGAGGAGTGATTTCTTCTCACAGATTGTATCTGCCAAGTCAGCCACCTCAAAAGAATGTAGCTGGGAAACCAGGTAGGATTCTGTATGTGCATGTAAAAAGACATGTGCTGAATAGGCTGCAAAGAAAGGGAGACAGGAATTCACATATTTGTGAAGTTTAAAAACACATGGAGATCTATTACATTGGAGTAGATTCATAACATGTACCCTTTATAATTCAAAAGGCCTGTCCAACTACGCATCATGCCTCCTCTGAACTGCTAGTATTTTTATTCTGTTTGGGTTATTTTTCTCTATCATATTATGATTCGTAGTCAGAGTCTAGTAGGGTATGGGTTAGTGTCAGGTATTCAGTTTTTGGAATGGAAAATAGGAAAATAAATCCAATGTTTATGCAAATATGTTCTACACAAAATCTTCTCACAATCATCCAGAAAAATGCCTTGACAATACCCTTGCCCCATGTAAGACGCAATTCGAGAAGAAGAGTTAGAAAATCATTGAATACATATGTGGAATGAAAAATGCTCAGGAGTTCACAACTTTGGAGGTGGTAGAGGAGTTTCCAGAAGTAAGGGACAGGATAAACACTCCACAAACATGGAGCTCTGCTGGCCTAAAGACTTCTTGAGAAACTGCCTCTGAGAATGGGCTTTTGAAATATATGTTGTTGTCAGGAGCTTTAGCTTCTTTTGTAGTGAGACCATCAAAGCTGGGTCTTCATCTATGTGACCTGGAGGATATGGTTTCTGATTTTCCAATGAACATGAGGCAGAAGTGCTGAATTCTCTCTTTGTAGGTAAACTGTGGCCATTGGGGGCTAAGTGTCTCCCCGTGGGGACTCTGAAGCCATTTGGTCATCCTCCACTTTTCGTGGTGTTTCTTGCTGCTGCACTAGGAGTTTGGTATTTGCTTCACGAAATACAAGGAGTTTAACTGGGACACAGTGCTGGAGGGAGTTCTGTCACGTGTGGTGGGTCAGGGTCCTAGGAGAATGCACCAACCATGATTCTATCTTACAGAGCGTGGCCCCTTGACCATAGCAACCTGATTCTGAACATTGTTCTGAAACCTCTTCATATAACAAGATGCCTTTACATATAAGGGTCTGCTGGGTGCACCATGTCAGTCACAAGCCATTTGGAAGCCCATCGCAGATCCACATGGCCCCACCACAGATGTTTTATCACACACCTGCACACCACTGCTCTAGGCCCACTACTCAGCAGGCCCCACCATACTGGCATCTCTGTTCTTCATCATTTTCATGAAACCCGTCAATCAAGGCACCTGTCTGGTACACTCATGATCAGCAACAGGACATCCAAAGGTTCTCCAGTGCCACCTGGTCATGGGAATTTCAAAGATTGCATGGTATTTATCTAGCCGTTTTTAAAGGATGAAGTTGGAGGCACTGTGGGTTTCCATTCATTCAGGAACCATTAAATGGTGAGAAAGATCATTTCAATGAAATCTCTGGAGAACTCTAACAAACAAGGCTTCCCAAAGAGTGGCCAAAACGTCACATGAAACCAGGCCCACTGAGGTGTACAATGTGAGGTCCATGTGTGTTTTGACTCTCAACTATGGCTGCCAGGTCTTTAAGAATAAAATCATGTGATATCCTGGCTGAGATTCCCAGTGTTCTGTGGAAAGTCACCCTGGGCTTGGATCTCAGTTTCCAGGGGGGGCTCTCATGAGTGGCCTCGGAAAATCCCAACTCAATTCATGGCAATACTTCTCTGAGTTCAGTTCCAGAACTCAGTCTCCAAGGGAATCACACCAGAGTTCAAGCCCAGGCGGACCCAGTCCTCTCTTCCACCGCAGCACAAATGACCACAATTCAAACCAAAACACTGCCAAAAGGCCCTCATCTTCTTCCATATAGACAATACTCATAACCATGAGGGGCGCAGCCTAAGACAGTGTCCACAATAAGCTCCCTTGCCCATCATTTGCCTAATGTCAGGGTGGCCTGGACACCCTTCCTTTGAACCAGGAGTGATCAAATAGGCCTGCCTTTAATACTGCTCAGCTTCTCCGCTTGGAGGCCTGCTGATCTTGGGTTATAGATTCTTTGTGTGAATTGGAGTCATGAGAAAACCCAAGCACATAATGGCTAGCCTCTGCAGCGCTTTGAAAAACTCATTTGACCCAAAGGATCCCTATTCTCACTTGATGGAGGACAGGAACCTTACAGAGGAAGGCAAGAGACTTCATCCACATTGACTGCTTTTTTGCCATATTGGCTATGGATGCACATATGGGATCTTTCTTGAGATCCATCAGGTGCTGACAATCTAAGCCACAGCCTTACACAGGGCCAAGAGGCTGATTCAGACACATCCCTTTGCAAAGCAATTAAGCAAAGAGCCACAAGTGATGCCCGTTCGTTTGCATTTGAAAACTGTTTTCTTCAGGCTTCACAAAGGGGTGTCCTGAGGCAAAGACCTTGCTGACATCCAGGGAAACAGAACAATAGGTAAGCAAAAGGCCCAAAGCAGGGTTTCTCCACTGAGACTTTAATGGGCCCACTGATATCTGAGTTTTCTGAGATGCTCACTATTCATTTCAACTATCTAGTACATGGCAATGTCACCAAGCTTGGAGGTGGTACATATCTTGGACACAAAACCATGAGCCTATTCTGAAGAGTGGCCAGAATTCAGGAAAAAAACAGAAATTTAGGAAGATAGTAGGTTTTGCCCATGGATAAGGCAAGCCCCAGTCCATTCATAAATTGGGCAGGATGAATGCTGGAAGCTTTCTACTAGACAGGACACATCCATTGATGCATTCTCTTTTCTAATGTCTACAACCACGGACACAGTGCGATACACAGACATAGCAACACTCGCCTTGTCAAAAGACTTGCTAGAAACAGTCCACTCCAAACCAAACCAACCGCCTTTCCTAGCTCTTCTCAGAACATGAGACCAAACCACAGACTCACACCCACACCCACAAAGCCACCTCCTTCCCCCAAGTAGGTCTGTGACTACCCGCAGTGTCCTCTGACTGGTGGTCCATACTATGTTCCCCCGAAATGGCCTGTCCTGTCTCAGATCTGGACTCCTTGGCCAATTATGTGAAGTTATCAGTAGCCAGGGGTGAGCCACTACCTGCTTTCTCAGGAAAGACCTGAGAAAGAGCTTTCTTGGCAATTGGCCATCCTCACATCTGTAGGTACCAAGAAAGACTGACTCTGTCCTTGGTAAATCCAAACAAGTGAGCCCACTGGGACTGGCACTGGGACTGCCTCTGGGTGCCTGGCTTCCTGGATCCCAAGTTCAGAGAGTTCCATCACCAAGGAAGTGTGGTGAGGTCACTTCCTTCAGGAACTGAATGAGGTCACTGCCTTGGAAACCACTCTGTCCTAACTGTTGCTTCCAAGGGTCCCATGAGATGGAGGCTGCCCCTGCTTCCTGTGACACTTTCACAAGTTAGAATGGTATATCAACCATAGGCACCCAGGAAAAGCTCTCCACACAGGCCTGGTTTGGTCCATCTTGTCTACATTAAGAAGAGAGAGGCTCATTCAGACACATCTTTTCATCCTGACCAGGTTGTTTGCCACAGAAGATGACTTCTGCTCTCTCAGGTCCTTCCTGGCTGCCTACATCTTCTCCAGGGATCATTTCTGCATGGATCTTTGAGGTTCTCAGCAGGTGGAAGATCCCCTACATTCCTGTATTGTAAGACCAACTCTGTCCTTGCTCTTCTGTAAAGTTAGATTGAGGGAAAAGTAAATGCTTGGGGTTAAGAACATGTTCGATTTGGGTTAGAAATCATTCTGCTGGATGAAGAATGGTATTGGGAACCTGTGATATTTATAATAATATAGAGGTGAAATATATGTATGAAAACAGAAATCTAAGTAAGATTTGAAGGCCAGAAGGGCATTAGGCCCTTGATTGAAATACTTAGCTTTGAATTACATTCTGTACAGATGTCTCTGACAAATCCATATACAATGGCATAGGACCTTGTACCTTGGATGATTGAATGTAGAAGAGAAGATCCAGTCAAAAAGGGATAGGAGGTAGGATTAGAAAGATAGTCAGTAGGTTTAGGAAGAAGAGTGGGTATAATATTTGGACCAAAAGTTCTTTAGCAATAGGGTGTCTGTTAGAGAGTGAATGTAAATGTCAGCACATGTGAAGAGTCAGTCACAATGATGAACTGGGGAAGATATGTAGGAAAGCAGATATGAATATAGACATTAGGAAATCAGGAAAAGTATAAAGTGAGTGATAGGATTTGACATTTTCAACAGGGTTGAGGTTCAATATATAATCTAAGGCAGAAACAAATGTGTAGTCACCAATAGGATTGACATTTGAGAGCATTAGGCAACCTGGACAAGGATGGTTTTAGTAATCCATGCTAACTTTCCAATTAGGCTTTGGTACAATCATAAGTGTGACCTTTGCATTTTGTGTCCAGAATATCACTGTGATAAAATATATATGTAGATCAGGTGACATGAGTATTTCTTCAACTATTTTTGGGAGCAATGTATTGAAGACGTATAAATTAGCATTCGGGGGTACAAATAGGTATACCCAGGGTCTATGAGTATAGAGATAATGCATGAATAGACCACACTGTGAATAAAGAATATAACTGGTTCCAATTTAAATAATGGATTGAATTGATATCTGAAAATATATAGGAAATCTTATATTGATACAGGATCATTCATTCCAACCAGTTAGACATCTAATGGTAATATTAGGGTGATGGTTTACCATGAGGGGTGTGTGAGTTTTGGTTCCAAAGTGATTATGGAAATCCAAAATAATATGCTTGGAAAGAAGTCTCATGAAAAGACCAGTCAAGAAACATGGAGGAATACATGTGTTCTGAAGCAGGATTTGATGGAAAGTGAACCAAATGCCTAGAAATTTGTGAACATGAGGATGAAATATATATCCTATGATGTGCATCAACTGAAGAAATAGTAATGTGCCAGTGTTGAATAAAAATAAATGTCTAAATACACATCATGTCCCATAGGAGTCTACTTGCATTGATGTTAAACAGAGTCAGTTACAGAAGAAATGTTAGGATTTCTATTCACCATTCACTGAAGTTAGTTTTCAGTACTAGGAAACAAATATGTATTTCAGGTGGATGAATATTTCTGAGAATAATCTTGTGAAAACTTGATTATAAATCCACATACATGAACATGAATTTAGGGAGTGTAAAATAAGACACATATATTTTATATTTTGAAAAATCTGGAGAGTGTGTGTGTGTATATATACATAGATATATATACACAAACACAAACACAGAGACATTAAGAAGTAAAAATATATATGCCAATTGAAATTCATCATGAAATATATATCATTTAAAGATCCAAAAATATTTATTTTACTGAACCTGGATGTATGTATCATGTTGTTCAAGTAGGAAGCTCACCCATAGGTTGATTTTCAGTTCAAACAGCATTTAGGAGGAGTGATTTCTTCTCACAGATTGTATCTGCCAAGTCAGCCACCTCAAAAGAATGTAGCTGGGAAACCAGGTAGGATTCTGTATGTGCATGTAAAATGACATGTGCTGAATAGGCTGCAAAGAAAGGGAGACAGAAATTCACATATTTGTGAAGTTTAAAAACACATGGAGATCTATTACATTGGACTAGATTCATAACATGTACCCTTTATAATTCAAAAGGCCTGTCCAACTACGCATCATGCCTCCTCTGAATTGCTAGTATTTTTATTCTGTTTGGGTTATTTTTCTCTATCATATTATGATTTGTAGTCAGAGTCTAGTAGGGTATGGGTTAGTGTCAGGGATTCAGTTTTTGGAATGGAAAATAGGAAAATAAATCCAATGTTTATGCAAATATGTTCTACACAAAATCTTCCCACAATCATCCAGAAAAATGCCTTGACAATACCCTTGCCCCATGTAAGACGCAATTCGAGAAGAAGAGTTAGAAAATCATTGAATACATATGTGGAATGAAAAATGCTCAGGAGTTCACAACTTTGGAGGTGGTAGAGGAGTTTCCAGAAGTAAGGGACAGGATAAACACTCCACAACCATGGAGCTCTGCTGGCCTAAAGACTTCTTGAGAAACTGCCTCTGAGAATGGGCTGTTGAAATATATGTTGTTGTCAGGAGCTTTAGCTTCTTTTGTAGTGAGACCATCAAAGCTGGGTCTTCATCTATGTGACCTGGAGGATATGGTTTCTGATTTTCCAATGAACATGAGGCAGAAGTGCTGAATTCTCTCTTTGTAGGTAAACTGTGGCCATTGGGGGCTAAGTGTCTCCCCGTGGGGACTCTGAAGCCATTTGGTCATCCTCCACTTTTCGTGGTGTTTCTTGCTGCTGCACTAGGAGTTTGGTATTTGCTTCACGAAATACAAGGAGTTTAACTGGGACACAGTGCTGGAGGGAGTTCTGTCACGTGTGGTGGGTCAGGGTCCTAGGAGAATGCACCAACCATGATTCTATCTTACAGAGCGTGGCCCCTTGACCATAGCAACCTGATTCTGAACACTGTTCTGAAACCTCTTCATATAACAAGATGCCTTTACATATAAGGGTCTGCTGGGTGCACCATGTCAGTCACAAGCCATTTGGAAGCCCATCGCAGATCCACATGGCCCCACCACAGATGTTTTATCACACACCTGCACACCACTGCTCTAGGCCCACTACTCAGCAGGCCCCACCATACTGGCATCTCTGTTCTTCATCATTTTCATGAAACCCGTCAATCAAGGCACCTGTCTGGTACACTCATGATCAGCAACAGGACATCCAAAGGTTCTCCAGTGCCACCTGGTCATGGGAATTTCAAAGATTGCATGGTATTTATCTAGCCGTTTTTAAAGGATGAAGTTGGAGGCACTGTGGGTTTCCATTCATTCAGGAACCATTAAATGGTGAGAAAGATCATTTCAATGAAATCTCTGGAGAACTCTAACAAACAAGGCTTCCCAAAGAGTGGCCAAAACGTCACATGAAACCAGGCCCACTGAGGTGTACAATGTGAGGTCCATGTGTGTTTTGACTGTCAACTATGGCTGCCAGGTCTTTAAGAATAAAATCATGTGATATCCTGGCTGAGATTCCCAGTGTTCTGTGGAAAGTCACCCTGGGCTTCGATCTCAGTTTCCAGGGGGGGCTCTCATGAGTGGCCTCGGAAAATCCCAACTCAATTCATGGCAATACTTCTCTGAGTTCAGTTCCAGAACTCAGTCTCCAAGGGAATCACACCAGAGTTCAAGCCCAGGAGGACCCAGTCCTCTCTTCCACCGCCACACAAATGACCACAATTCAAACCAAAACACTGCCAAAAGGCCCTCATCTTCTTCCATATAGACAATACTCATAACCTCTGGCTGGAGGTTTCCATGAGGGGCGCAGCCTAAGACAGTGTCCACAATAAGCTCCCTTGCCCATCATTTGCCTAATGTCAGGGTGGCCTGGACACCCTTCCTTTGAACCAGGAGTGATCAAATAGGCCTGCCTTTAATACTGCTCAGCTTCTCTGCTTGGAGGCCTGCTGATCTTGGGGTATAGATTCTTTGTGTGAATTGGAATCATGAGAAAACCCAAGCACATAATGGCTAGCCTCTGCAGGGCTTTGAAAAACTCATTTGACCCAAAGGATCCCTATTCTCACTTGATGGAGGACAGGAACCTTACAGAGGAAGGCAAGAGACTTCATCCACATTGACTGCTTTTTTGCCATATTGGCTATGGATGCACATATGGGATCTTTCTTGAGATCCATCAGGTGCTGACAATCTAAGCCACAGCCTTACACAGGGCCAAGAGGCTGATTCAGACACATCCCTTTGCAAAGCAATTAAGCAAAGAGCCACAAGTGATGCCCGTTCGTTTGCATTTGAAAACTGTTTTCTTCAGGCTTCACAAAGGGGTGTCCTGAGGCAAAGACCTTGCTGACATCCAGGGAAACAGAACAATAGGTAAGCAAAAGGCCCAAAGCAGGGTTTCTCCACTGAGACTTTAATGGGCCCACTGATATCTGAGTTTTCTGAGATGCTCACTATTCATTGCAGCTATCTAGTACATGGCAATGTCACCAAGCTTGGAGGTGGTACATATCTTGGACACAAAACCATGAGCCTATTCTGAAGAGTTGCCAGAATTCAGGAAAAAACCAGAAATTTAGGAAGATAGTAGGTTTTGCCCATGGATAAGGCAAGCCCCAGTCCATTCATAAATTGGGCAGGATGAATGCTGGAAGCTTTCTACTAGACAGGACACATCCATTGATGCATTCTCTTTTCTAATGTCTACAACCACGGACACAGTGCGATACACAGACATAGCAACACTCGCCTTGTCAAAAGACTTGCTAGAAACAGTCCACTCCAAACCAAACCAACCGCCTTTCCTAGCTCTTCTCAGAACATGAGACCAAACCACAGACTCACACCCACACCCACAAAGCCACCTCCTTCCCCCAAGTAGGTCTGTGACTACCCGCAGTGTCCTCTGACTGGTGGTCCATACTATGTTCCCCCGAAATGGCCTGTCCTGTCTCATATCTGGACTCCTTGTCCAATTCTGTGAAGTTATCAGGAGCCAGGTGTGAGCCACTACCTGCTTTCTCAGGAGAGACCCCCTTCAGAGCTTTCTTGGCAATTGGCCATCCTCACATCTGTAGGTACCAAGAAAGACTGACTCTGTCCTTGGTAAATCCAAACAAGTGAGCCCACTGGGACTGGCACTGGGACTGCCTCTGGGTGCCTGGCTTCCTGGATCCCAAGTTCAGAGAGTTCCATCACCAAGGAAGTGTGGTGAGGTCACTTCCTTCAGGAACTGAATGAGGTCACTGCCTTGGAAACCACTCTGTCCTAACTGTTGCTTCCAAGGGTCCCATGAGATGGAGGCTGCCCCTGCTTCCTGTGACACTTTCACAAGTTAGAATGGTATATCAACCATAGGCACCCAGGAAAAGCTCTCCACACAAGCCTGGTTTGGTCCATCTTGTCTACATTAAGAAGAGAGAGGCTCATTCAGACACATCTTTTCATCCTGACCAGGTTGTTTGCCACAGAAGATGACTTCTGCTCTCTCAGGTCCTTCCTGGCTGCCTACATCTTCTCCAGGGATCATTTCTGCATGGACCTTTGAGGTTCTCAGCAGGTGGAAGATCCCCTACATTCCTGTATTGTAAGACCAACTCTGTCCCTGCTCTTCTGTAAAGTTAGATTGAGGGAAAAGTAAATGCTTGGGGTTAAGAACATGTTCGATTTGGGTTAGAAATCATTCTGCTGGATGAAGAATGGTATTGGGAACCTGTGATATTTATAATAATATAGAGGTGAAATATATGTATGAAAACAGAAATCTAAGTAAGATTTGAAGGCCAGAAGGGCATTGGGCCCTTGATTGAAATACTTAGCTTTGAATTACATTCTGTACAGATGTCTCTGACAAATCCATATACAATGGCATAGGACCTTGTACCTTGGATGATTGAATGTAGAAGAGAAGATCCAGTCAAAAAGGGATAGGAGGTAGGATTAGAAAGATAGTCAGTAGGTTTAGGAAGAAGAGTGGGTATAATATTTGGACCAAAAGTTCTTTAGCAATAGGGTGTCTGTTAGAGAGTGAATGTAAATGTCAGCACATGTGAAGAGTCAGTCACAATGATGAACTGGGGAAGATATGTAGGAAAGCAGATATGAATATAGACATTAGGAAATCAGGAAAAGTATAAAGTGAGTGATAGGATTTGACATTTTCAACAGGGTTGAGGTTGAATATATAATCTAAGGCAGAAACAAATGTGTAGTCACCAATAGGATTGACATTTGAGAGCATTAGGCAACCTGGACAAGGATGGTTTTAGTAATCCATGCTAACTTTCCAATTAGGCTTTGGTACAATCATAAGTGTGACCTTTGCATTTTGTGTCCAGAATATCACTGTGATAAAATATATATGTAGATCAGGTGACATGAGTAGTTCTTCAACTATTTTTGGGAGCAATGTATTGAAGACGTATAAATTAGCATTCGGGGGTACAAATAGGTATACCCAGGGTCTATGAGTATAGAGATAATGCATGAATAGACCACACTGTGAATAAAGAATATAACTGGTTCCAATTTAAATAATGGATTGAATTGATATCTGAAAATATATAGGAAATCTTATATTGATACAGGATCATACATTCCAACCAGTTAGACATCTAATGGTAATATTAGGGTGATGGTTTACCATGAGGGGTGTGTGAGTTTTGGTTCCAAAGTGATTATGGAAATCCAAAATACTATGCTTGGAAAGAAGTCTCATGAAAAGACCAGTCAAGAAACATGGAGGAATACATGTGTTCTGAAGCAGGATTTGATGGAAAGTGAACCAAATGCCTAGAAATTTGTGAACATGAGGATGAAATATATATCCTATGATGTGCATCAACTGAAGAAATAGTAATGTGCCAGTGTTGAATAAAAATAAATGTCTAAATACACATCGTGTCTTAAAGGAGTCTACTTGCATTGATGTTAAACAGAGTCAGATACAGAAGAAATGTTAGGATTTCTATTCACCATTCACTGATGTTAGTTTTCAGTACTAGGAAACAAATATGTATTTCAGGTGGATGAATATTTCTGAGAATAGTCTTGTGAAAAGTTGATTATAAATCCACATACATGAACATGAATTTAGGGAGTGTAAAATAAGACACATATATTTTATATTTTGAAAAATCTGGAGAGTGTGTGTGTGTATATGTACATAGATATATATACACAAACACAAACACAGAGACATTAAGAAGTAAAAATATATATGCCAATTGAAATTCATCATGAAATATATATCATTTAAAGATCCAAAAATATTTATTTTACTGAACCTGGATGTATGTATCATGTTGTTCAAGTAGGAAGCTCACCCATAGGTTGATTTTCCGTTCAAACAGCATTTAGGAGGAGTGATTTCTTCTCACAGATTGTATCTGCCAAGTCAGCCACCTCAAAAGAATGTAGCTGGGAAACCAGGTAGGATTCTGTATGTGCATGTAAAAAGACATGTGCTGAATAGGCTGCAAAGAAAGGGAGACAGGAATTCACATATTTGTGAAGTTTAAAAACACATGGAGATCTATTACATTGGAGTAGATTCATAACATGTACCCTTTATAATTCAAAAGGCCTGTCCAACTACGCATCATGCCTCCTCTGAACTGCTAGTATTTTTATTCTGTTTGGGTTATTTTTCTCTATCATATTATGATTCGTAGTCAGAGTCTAGTAGGGTATGGGTTAGTGTCAGGTATTCAGTTTTTGGAATGGAAAATAGGAAAATAAATCCAATGTTTATGCAAATATGTTCTACACAAAATCTTCTCACAATCATCCAGAAAAATGCCTTGACAATACCCTTGCCCCATGTAAGACACAATTCGAGAAGAAGAGTTAGAAAATCATTGAATACATATGTGGAATGAAAAATGCTCAGGAGTTCACAAATTTGGAGGTGGTAGAGGAGTTTCCAGAAGTAAGGGACAGGATAAACACTCCACAAACATGGAGCTCTGCTGGCCTAAAGACTTCTTGAGAAACTGCCTCTGAGAATGGGCTTTTGAAATATATGTTGTTGTCAGGAGCTTTAGCTTCTTTTGTAGTGAGACCATCAAAGCTGGGTCTTCATCTATGTGACCTGGAGGATATGGTTTCTGATTTTCCAATGAACATGAGGCAGAAGTGCTGAATTCTCTCTTTGTAGGTAAACTGTGGCCATTGGGGGCTAAGTGTCTCCCCGTGGGGACTCTGAAGCCATTTGGTCATCCTCCACTTTTCGTGGTGTTTCTTGCTGCTGCACTAGGAGTTTGGTATTTGCTTCACGAAATACAAGGAGTTTAACTGGGACACAGTGCTGGAGGGAGTTCTGTCACGTGTGGTGGGTCAGGGTCCTAGGAGAATGCACCAACCATGATTCTATCTTACAGAGCGTGGCCCCTTGACCATAGCAACCTGATTCTGAACATTGTTCTGAAACCTCTTCATATAACAAGATGCCTTTACATATAAGGGTCTGCTGGGTGCACCATGTCAGTCACAAGCCATTTGGAAGCCCATCGCAGATCCACATGGCCCCACCACAGATGTTTTATCACACACCTGCACACCACTGCTCTAGGCCCACTACTCAGCAGGCCCCACCATACTGGCATCTCTGTTCTTCATCATTTTCATGAAACCCGTCAATCAAGGCACCTGTCTGGTACACTCATGATCAGCAACAGGACATCCAAAGGTTCTCCAGTGCCACCTGGTCATGGGAATTTCAAAGATTGCATGGTATTTATCTAGCCGTTTTTAAAGGATGAAGTTGGAGGCACTGTGGGTTTCCATTCATTCAGGAACCATTAAATGGTGAGAAAGATCATTTCAATGAAATCTCTGGAGAACTCTAACAAACAAGGCTTCCCAAAGAGTGGCCAAAACGTCACATGAAACCAGGCCCACTGAGGTGTACAATGTGAGGTCCATGTGTGTTTTGACTCTCAACTATGGCTGCCAGGTCTTTAAGAATAAAATCATGTGATATCCTGGCTGAGATTCCCAGTGTTCTGTGGAAAGTCACCCTGGGCTTGGATCTCAGTTTCCAGGGGGGGCTCTCATGAGTGGCCTCGGAAAATCCCAACTCAATTCATGGCAATACTTCTCTGAGTTCAGTTCCAGAACTCAGTCTCCAAGGGAATCACACCAGAGTTCAAGCCCAGGAGGACCCAGTCCTCTCTTCCACCGCCACACAAATGACCACAATTCAAACCAAAACACTGCCAAAAGGCCCTCATCTTCTTCCATATAGACAATACTCATAACCTCTGGCTGGAGGTTTCCATGAGGGGCGCAGCCTAAGACAGTGTCCACAATAAGCTCCCTTGCCCATCATTTGCCTAATGTCAGGGTGGCCTGGACACCCTTCCTTTGAACCAGGAGTGATCAAATAGGCCTGCCTTTAATACTGCTCAGCTTCTCCGCTTGGAGGCCTGCTGATCTTGGGGTATAGATTCTTTGTGTGAATTGGAGTCATGAGAAAACCCAAGCACATAATGGCTAGCCTCTGCAGCGCTTTGAAAAACTCATTTGACCCAAAGGATCCCTATTCTCACTTGATGGAGGACAGGAACCTTACAGAGGAAGGCAAGAGACTTCATCCACATTGACTGCTTTTTTGCCATATTGGCTATGGATGCACATATGGGATCTTTCTTGAGATCCATCAGGTGCTGACAATCTAAGCCACAGCCTTACACAGGGCCAAGAGGCTGATTCAGACACATCCCTTTGCAAAGCAATTAAGCAAAGAGCCACAAGTGATGCCCGTTCGTTTGCATTTGAAAACTGTTTTCTTCAGGCTTCACAAAGGGGTGTCCTGAGGCAAAGACCTTGCTGACATCCAGGGAAACAGAACAATAGGTAAGCAAAAGGCCCAAAGCAGGGTTTCTCCACTGAGACTTTAATGGGCCCACTGATATCTGAGTTTTCTGAGATGCTCACTATTCATTTCAGCTATCTAGTACATGGCAATGTCACCAAGCTTGGAGGTGGTACATACCTTGGACACATAACCATGAGCCTATTTTGAATAGTGGCCAGAATTCAGGAAATAACCAAAAATTTAGGAAGATAGTAGGTTTTGCCCATGGATAAGGCAAGCCCCAGTCCATTCATAAATTGGGCAGGATGAATGCTGGAAGCTTTCTACTAGACAGGACACATCCATTGATGCATTCTCTTTTCTAATGTCTACAACCACGGACACAGTGCGATACACAGACATAGCAACACTCGCCTTGTCAAAAGACTTGCTAGAAACAGTCCACTCCAAACCAAACCAACCGCCTTTCCTAGCTCTTCTCAGAACATGAGACCAAACCACAGACTCAAACCCACACCCACAAAGCCACCTCCTTCCCCCATGTAGGTCTGTGACTACCCGCAGTGTCCTCTGACTGGTGGTCCATACTATGTTCCCCCGAAATGGCCTGTCCTGTCTCAGATCTGGACTCCTTGGCCAATTCTGTGAAGTTATCAGTAGCCAGGGGTGAGCCACTACCTGCTTTCTCAGGAAAGACCTGAGAAAGAGCTTTCTTGGCAATTGGCCATCCTCACATCTGTAGGTACCAAGAAAGACTGACTCTGTCCTTGGTAAATCCAAACAAGTGAGCCCACTGGGACTGGCACTGGGACTGCCTCTGGGTGCCTGGCTTCCTGGATCCCAAGTTCAGAGAGTTCCATCACCAAGGAAGTGTGGTGAGGTCACTTCCTTCAGGAACTGAATGAGGTCACTGCCTTGGAAACCACTCTGTCCTAACTGTTGCTTCCAAGGGTCCCATGAGATGGAGGCTGCCCCTGCTTCCTGTGACACTTTCACAAGTTAGAATGGTATATCAACCATAGGCACCCAGGAAAAGCTCTCCACACAGGCCTGGTTTGGTCCATCTTGTCTACATTAAGAAGAGAGAGGCTCATTCAGACACATCTTTTCATCCTGACCAGGTTGTTTGCCACAGAAGATGACTTCTGCTCTCTCAGGTCCTTCCTGGCTGCCTACATCTTCTCCAGGGATAATTTCTGCATGGATATTTGAGGTTCTCAGCAGGTGGAAGATCCCCTACATTCCTGTATTGTAAGACCAACTCTGTCCCTGCTCTCCTGTAAAGTTAGATTGAGGGAAAAGTAAATGCTTGGGGTTAAGAACATGTTCGATTTGGGTTAGAAATCATTCTGCTGGATGAAGAATGGTATTGGGAACCTGTGATATTTATAATAATATAGAGGTGAAATATATGTATGAAAACAGAAATCTAAGTAAGATTTGAAGGCCAGAAGGGCATTAGGCCCTTGATTGAAATACTTAGCTTTGAATTACATTCTGTACAGATGTCTCTGACAAATCCATATACAATGGCATAGGACCTTGTACCTTGGATGATTGAATGTAGAAGAGAAGATCCAGTCAAAAAGGGATAGGAGGTAGGATTAGAAAGATAGTCAGTAGGTTTAGGAAGAAGAGTGGGTATAATATTTGGACCAAAAGTTCTTTAGCAATAGGGTGCCTGTTAGAGAGTGAATGTAAATGTCAGCACATGTGAAGAGTCAGTCACAATGATGAACTGGGGAAGATATGTAGGAAAGCAGATATGAATATAGACATTAGGAAATCAGGAAAAGTATAAAGTGAGTGATAGGATTTGACATTTTCAACAGGGTTGAGGTTGAATATATAATCTAAGGCAGAAACAAATGTGTAGTCACCAATAGGATTGACATTTGAGAGCATTAGGCAACCTGGACAAGGATGGTTTTAGTAATCCATGCTAACTTTCCAATTAGGCTTTGGTACAATCATAAGTGTGACCTTTGCATTTTGTGTCCAGAATATCACTGTGATAAAATATATATGTAGATCAGGTGACATGAGTATTTCTTCAACTATTTTTGGGAGCAATGTATTGAAGACGTATAAATTAGCATTCGGGGGTACAAATAGGTATACCCAGGGTCTATGAGTATAGAGATAATGCATGAATAGACCACACTGTGAATAAAGAATATAACTGGTTCCAATTTAAATAATGGATTGAATTGATATCTGAAAATATATAGGAAATCTTATATTGATACAGGATCATTCATTCCAACCAGTTAGACATCTAATGGTAATATTAGGGAGATGGTTTACCATGAGGGGTGTGTGAGTTTTGGTTCCAAAGTGATTATGGAAATCCAAAATAATATGCTTGGAAAGAAGTCTCATGAAAAGACCAGTCAAGAAACATGGAGGAATACATGTGTTCTGAAGCAGGATTTGATTGAAAGTGAACCAAATGCCTAGAAATTTGTGAACATGAGGATGAAATATATATCCTATGATGTGCATCAACTGAAGAAATAGTAATGTGCCAGTGTTGAATAAAAATAAATGTCTAAATACACATCATGTCCCATAGGAGTCTACTTGCATTGATGTTAAACAGAGTCAGTTACAGAAGAAATGTTAGGATTTCTATTCACCATTCACTGAAGTTAGTTTTCAGTACTAGGAAACAAATATGTATTTCAGGTGGATGAATATTTCTGAGAATAATCTTGTGAAAAGTTGATTATAAATCCACATACATGAACATGAATTTAGGGAGTGTAAAATAAGACACATATATTTTATATTTTGAAAAATCTGGAGAGTGTGTGTGTGTATATATACATAGATATATATACACAAAGACAAACACAGAGACATTAAGAAGTAAAAATATATATGCCAATTGAAATTCATCATGAAATATATATCATTTAAAGATCCAAAAATATTTATTTTACTGAACCTGGATGTATGTATCATGTTGTTCAAGTAGGAAGCTCACCCATAGGTTGATTTTCAGTTCAAACAGCATTTAGGAGGAGTGATTTCTTCTCACAGATTGTATCTGCCAAGTCAGCCACCTCAAAAGAATGTAGCTGGGAAACCAGGTAGGATTCTGTATGTGCATGTAAAAAGACATGTGCTGAATAGGCTGCAAAGAAAGGGATACAGGAATTCACATATTTGTGAAGTTTAAAAACACATGGAGATCTATTACATTGGACTAGATTCATAACATGTACCCTTTATAATTCAAAAGGCCTGTCCAACTACGCATCATGCCTCCTCTGAACTGCTAGTATTTTAATTCTGTTTGGGATATTTTTCTCTATCATATTATGATTCGTAGTCAGAGTCTAGTAGGGTATGGGTTAGTGTCAGGGATTCAGTTTTTGGAATGGAAAATAGGAAAATAAATCCAATGTTTATGCAAATATGTTCTACACAAAATCTTCCCACAATCATCCAGAAAAATGCCTTGACAATACCCTTGCCCCATGTAAGACGCAATTCGAGAAGAAGAGTTAGAAAATCATTGAATACATATGTGGAATGAAAAATGCTCAGGAGTTCACAACTTTGGAGGTGGTAGAGGAGTTTCCAGAAGTAAGGGACAGGATAAACACTCCACAACCATGGAGCTCTGCTGGCCTAAAGACTTCTTGAGAAACTGCCTCTGAGAATGGGCTTTTGAAATATATGTTGTTGTCAGGAGCTTTAGCTTCTTTTGTAGTGAGACCATCAAAGCTGGGTCTTCATCTATGTGACCTGGAGGATATGGTTTCTGATTTTCCAATGAACATGAGGCAGAAGTGCTGAATTCTCTCTTTGTAGGTAAACTGTGGCCATTGGGGGCTAAGTGTCTCCCCGTGGGGACTCTGAAGCCATTTGGTCATCCTCCACTTTTCGTGGTGTTTCTTGCTGCTGCACTAGGAGTTTGGTATTTGCTTCACGAAATACAAGGAGTTTAACTGGGACACAGTGCTGGAGGGAGTTCTGTCACGTGTGGTGGGTCAGGGTCCTAGGAGAATGCACCAACCATGACTCTATCTTACAGAGCGTGGCCCCTTGACCATAGCAACCTGATTCTGAACATTGTTCTGAAACCTCTTCATATAACAAGATGCCTTTACATATAAGGGTCTGCTGGGTGCACCATGTCAGTCACAAGCCATTTGGAAGCCCATCGCAGATCCACATGGCCCCACCACAGATGTTTTATCACACACCTGCACACCACTGCTCTAGGCCCACTACTCAGCAGGCCCCACCATACTGGCATCTCTGTTCTTCATCATTTTCATGAAACCCGTCAATCAAGGCACCTGTCTGGTACACTCATGATCAGCAACAGGACATCCAAAGGTTCTCCAGTGCCACCTGGTCATGGGAATTTCAAAGATTGCATGGTATTTATCTAGCCGTTTTTAAAGGATGAAGTTGGAGGCACTGTGGGTTTCCATTCATTCAGGAACCATTAAATGGTGAGAAAGATCATTTCAATGAAATCTCTGGAGAACTCTAACAAACAAGGCTTCCCAAAGAGTGGCCAAAACGTCACATGAAACCAGGCCCACTGAGGTGTACAATGTGAGGTCCATGTGTGTTTTGACTGTCAACTATGGCTGCCAGGTCTTTAAGAATAAAATCATGTGATATCCTGGCTGAGATTCCCAGTGTTCTGTGGAAAGTCACCCTGGGCTTCGATCTCAGTTTTCAGGGGGGGCTCTCATGAGTGGCCTCGGAAAATCCCAACTCAATTCATGGCAATACTTCTCTGAGTTCAGTTCCAGAACTCAGTCTCCAAGGGAATCACACCAGAGTTCAAGCCCAGGCGGACCCAGTCCTCTCTTCCACCGCAGCACAAATGACCACAATTCAAACCAAAACACTGCCAAAAGGCCCTCATCTTCTTCCATATAGACAATACTCATAACCTCTGGCTGGAGGTTTCCATGAGGGGCGCAGCCTAAGACAGTGTCCACAATAAGCTCCCTTGCCCATCATTTGCCTAATGTCAGGGTGGCCTGGACACCCTTCCTTTGAACCAGGAGTGATCAAATAGGCCTGCCTTTAATACTGCTCAGCTTCTCCGCTTGGAGGCCTGCTGATCTTGGGGTATAGATTCTTTGTGTGAATTGGAGTCATGAGAAAACCCAAGCACATAATGGCTAGCCTCTGCAGGGCTTTGAAAAACTCATTTGACCCAAAGGATCCCTATTCTCACTTGATGGAGGACAGGAACCTTACAGAGGAAGGCAAGAGACTTCATCCACATTGACTGCTTTTTTGCCATATTGGCTATGGATGCACATATGGGATCTTTCTTGAGATCCATCAGGTGCTGACAATCTAAGCCACAGCCTTACACAGGGCCAAGAGGCTGATTCAGACACATCCCTTTGCAAAGCAATTAAGCAAAGAGCCACAAGTGATGCCCGTTCGTTTGCATTTGAAAACTGTTTTCTTCAGGCTTCACAAAGGGGTGTCCTGAGGCAAAGACCTTGCTGACATCCAGGGAAACAGAACAATAGGTAAGCAAAAGGCCCAAAGCAGGGTTTCTCCACTGAGACTTTAATGGGCCCACTGATATCTGAGTTTTCTGAGATGCTCACTATTCATTTCAGCTATCTAGTACATGGCAATGTCACCAAGCTTGGAGGTGGTACATATCTTGGACACAAAACCATGAGCCTATTCTGAAGAGTGGCCAGAATTCAGGAAAAAAACAGAAATTTAGGAAGATAGTAGGTTTTGCCCATGGATAAGGCAAGCCCCAGTCCATTCATAAATTGGGCAGGATGAATGCTGGAAGCTTTCTACTAGACAGGACACATCCATTGATGCATTCTCTTTTCTAATGTCTACAATCACGGACACAGTGCGATACACAGACATAGCAACACTCGCCTTGTCAAAAGACTTGCTAGAAACAGTCCACTCCAAACCAAACCAACCGCCTTTCCTAGCTCTTCTCAGAACATGAGACCAAACCACAGACTCACACCCACACCCACAAAGCCACCTCCTTCCCCCAAGTAGGTCTGTGACTACCCGCAGTGTCCTCTGACTGGTGGGCCATACTATGTTCCCCCGAAATGGCCTGTCCTGTCTCAGATCTGGACTCCTTGGCCAATTCTGTGAAGTTATCAGGAGCCAGGGGTGAGCCACTACCTGCTTTCTCAGGAAAGACCCCCTTCAGAGCTTTCTTGGCAATTGGCCATCCTCACATCTGTAGGTACCAAGAAGGACTGACTCTGTCCTTGGTAAATCCAAACAAGTGAGCCCACTGGGACTGGCACTGGGACTGCCTCTGGGTGCCTGGCTTCCTGGATCCCAAGTTCAGAGAGTTCCATCACCAAGGAAGTGTGGTGAGGTCACTTCCTTCAGGAACTGAATGAGGTCACTGCCTTGGAAACCACTCTGTCCTAACTGTTGCTTCCAAGGGTCCCATGAGATGGAGGCTGCCCCTGCTTCCTGTGACACTTTCACAAGTTAGAATGGTATATCAACCATAGGCACCCAGGAAAAGCTCTCCACACAGGCCTGCTTTGGTCCATCTTGTCTACATTAAGAAGAGAGAGGCTCATTCAGACACATCTTTTCATCCTGACCAGGTTGTTTGCCACAGAAGATGACTTCTGCTCTCTCAGGTCCTTCCTGGCTGCCTACATCTTCTCCAGGGATCATTTCTCCATGGATCTTTGAGGTTCTCAGCAGGTGGAAGATCCCCTACATTCCTGTATTGTAAGACCAACTCTGTCCCTGCTCTTCTGTAAAGTTAGATTGAGGGAAAAGTAAATGCTTGGGGTTAAGAACATGTTCGATTTGGGTTAGAAATCATTCTGCTGGATGAAGAATGGTATTGGGAACCTGTGATATTTATAATAATATAGAGGTGAAATATATGTATGAAAACAGAAATCTGAGTAAGATTTGAAGGCCAGAAGGGCATTGGGCCCTTGATTGAAATACTTAGCTTTGAATTACATTCTGTACAGATGTCTCTGACAAATCCATATACAATGGCATAGGACCTTGTACCTTGGATGATTGAATGTAGAAGAGAAGATCCAGTCAAAAAGGGATAGGAGGTAGGATTAGAAAGATAGTCAGTAGGTTTAGGAAGAAGAGTGGGTATAATATTTGGACCAAAAGTTCTTTAGCAATAGGGTGTCTGTTAGAGAGTGAATGTAAATGTCAGCACATGTGAAGAGTCAGTCACAATGATGAACTGGGGAAGATATGTAGGAAAGCAGATATGAATATAGACATTAGGAAATCAGGAAAAGTATAAAGTGAGTGATAGGATTTGACATTTTCAACAGGGTTGAGGTTCAATATATAATCTAAGGCAGAAACAAATGTGTAGTCACCAATAGGATTGACATTTGAGAGCATTAGGCAACCTGGACAAGGATGGTTTTAGTAATCCATGCTAACTTTCCAATTAGGCTTTGGTACAATCATAAGTGTGACCTTTGCATTTTGTGTCCAGAATATCACTGTGATAAAATATATATGTAGATCAGGTGACATGAGTATTTCTTCAACTATTTTTGGGAGCAATGTATTGAAGACGTATAAATTAGCATTCGGGGGTACAAATAGGTATACCCAGGGTCTATGAGTATAGAGATAATGCATGAATAGACCACACTGTGAATAAAGAATATAATTGGTTCCAATTTAAATAATGGATTGAATTGATATCTGAAAATATATAGGAAATCTTATATTGATACAGGATCATTCATTCCAACCAGTTAGACATCTAATGGTAACATTAGGGTGATGGTTTACCATGAGGGGTGTGTGAGTTTTGGTTCCAAAGTGATTATGGAAATCCAAAATAATATGCTTGGAAAGAAGTCTCATGAAAAGACCAGTCAAGAAACATGGAGGAATACATGTGTTCTGAAGCAGGATTTGATGGAAAGTGAACCAAATGCCTAGAAATTTGTGAACATGAGGATGAAATATATATCCTATGATGTGCATCAACTGAAGAAATAGTAATGTGCCAGTGTTGAATAAAAATAAATGTCTAAATACACATCATGTCCCATAGGAGTCTACTTGCATTGATGTTAAACAGAGTCAGTTACAGAAGAAATGTTAGGATTTCTATTCACCATTCACTGAAGTTAGTTTTCAGTACTAGGAAACAAATATGTATTTCAGTTGGATGAATATTTCTGAGAATAATCTTGTGAAAAGTTGATTATAAATCCACATACATGAACATGAATTTAGGGAGTGTAAAATAAGACACATATATTTTATATTTTGAAAAATCTGGAGAGTGTGTGTGTGTATATATACATAGATATATATACACAAACACAAACACAGAGACATTAAGAAGTAAAAATATATATGCCAATTGAAATTCATCATGAAATATATATCATTTAAAGATCCAAAAATATTTATTTTACTGAACCTGGATGTATGTATCATGTTGTTCAAGTAGGAAGCTCACCCATAGGTTGATTTTCCGTTCAAACAGCATTTAGGAGGAGTGATTTCTTCTCACAGATTGTATCTGCCAAGTCAGCCACCTCAAAAGAATGTAGCTGGGAAACCAGGTAGGATTCTGTATGTGCATGTAAAAAGACATGTGCTGAATAGGCTGCAAAGAAAGGGAGACAGGAATTCACATATTTGTGAAGTTTAAAAACACATGGAGATCTATTACATTGGACTAGATTCATAACATGTACCCTTTATAATTCAAAAGGCCTGTCCAACTACGCATCATGCCTCCTCTGAACTGCTAGTATTTTTATTCTGTTTGGGTTATTTTTCTCTATCATATTATGATTCGTAGTCAGAGTCTAGTGGGGTATGGGTTAGTGTCAGGGATTCAGTTTTTGGAATGGAAAATAGGAAAATAAATCCAATGTTTATGCAAATATGTTCTACACAAAATCTTCCCACAATCATCCAGAAAAATGCCTTGACAATACCCTTGCCCCATGTAAGACGCAATTCGAGAAGAAGAGTTAGAAAATCATTGAATACATATGTGGAATGAAAAATGCTCAGGAGTTCACAACTTTGGAGGTGGTAGAGGAGTTTCCAGAAGTAAGGGACAGGATAAACACTCCACAACCATGGAGCTCTGCTGGCCTAAAGACTTCTTGAGAAACTGCCTCTGAGAATTGGCTTTTGAAATATATGTTGTTGTCAGGAGCTTTAGCTTCTTTTGTAGTGAGACCATCAAAACTGGGTCTTCATCTATGTGACCTGGAGGATATGGTTTCTGATTTTCCAATGAACATGAGGCAGAAGTGCTGAATTCTCTCTTTGTAGGTAAACTGTGGCCATTGGGGGCTAAGTGTCTCCCCGTGGGGACTCTGAAGCCATTTGGTCATCCTCCACTTTTCGTGGTGTTTCTTGCTGCTGCACTAGGAGTTTGGTATTTGCTTCACGAAATACAAGGAGTTTAACTGGGACACAGTGCTGGAGGGAGTTCTGTCACGTGTGGTGGGTCAGGGTCCTAGGAGAATGCACCAACCATGATTCTATCTTACAGAGCGTGGCCCCTTGACCATAGCAACCTGATTCTGAACATTGTTCTGAAACCTCTTCATATAACAAGATGCCTTTACATATAAGGGTCTGCTGGGTGCACCATGTCAGTCACAAGCCATTTGGAAGCCCATCGCAGATCCACATGGCCCCACCACAGATGTTTTATCACACACCTGCACACCACTGCTCTAGGCCCACTACTCAGCAGGCCCCACCATACTGGCATCTCTGTTCTTCATCATTGTCATGAAACCCGTCAATCAAGGCACCTGTCTGGTACACTCATGATCAGCAACAGGACATCCAAAGGTTCTCCAGTGCCACCTGGTCATGGGAATTTCAAAGATTGCATGGTATTTATCTAGCCGTTTTTAAAGGATGAAGTTGGAGGCACTGTGGGTTTCCATTCATTCAGGAACCATTAAATGGTGAGAAAGATCATTTCAATGAAATCTCTGGAGAACTCTAACAAACAAGGCTTCCCAAAGAGTGGCCAAAACGTCACATGAAACCAGGCCCACTGAGGTGTACAATGTGAGGTCCATGTGTGTTTTGACTCTCAACTATGGCTGCCAGGTCTTTAAGAATAAAATCATGTGATATCCTGGCTGAGATTCCCAGTGTTCTGTGGAAAGTCACCCTGGGCTTCGATCTCAGTTTCCAGGGGGGGCTCTCATGAGTGGCCTCGGAAAATCCCAACTCAATTCATGGCAATACTTCTCTGAGTTCAGTTCCAGAACTCAGTCTCCAAGGGAATCACACCAGAGTTCAAGCCCAGGCCGACCCAGTCCTCTCTTCCACCGCCACACAAATGACCACAATTCAAACCAAAACACTGCCAAAAGGCCCTCATCTTCTTCCATATAGAAAATACTCATAACCTCTGGCTGGAGGTTTCCATGAGGGGCGCAGCCTAAGACAGTGTCCACAATAAGCTCCCTTGCCCATCATTTGCCTAATGTCAGGGTGGCCTGGACACCCTTCCTTTGAACCGGGAGTGATCAAATAGGCCTGCCTTTAATACTGCTCAGCTTCTCCGCTTGGAGGCATGCTGATCTTGGGGTATAGATTCGTTGTGTGAATTGGAGTCATGAGAAAACCCAAGCACATAATGGCTAGCCTCTGCAGGGCTTTGAAAAACTCATTTGACCCAAAGGATCCCTATTCTCACTTGATGGAGGACAGGAACCTTACAGAGGAAGGCAAGAGACTTCATCCACATTGACTGCTTTTTTGCCATATTGGTTATGGGTGCACATATGGGATCTTTCTTGAGATCCATCAGGTGCTGACAATCTAAGCCACAGCCTTACACAGGGCCAAGAGGCTGATTCAGAGACATCCCTTTGCAAAGTAATTAAGCAAAGAGCCACAAGTGATGCCCGTTCGTTTGCATTTGAAAACTGTTTTCTTCAGGCTTCACAAAGGGGTGTCCTGAGGCAAAGACCTTTCTGACATCCAGGGAAACAGAACAATAGGTAAGCAAAAGGCCCAAAGCAGAGTTTCTCCACTGAGACTTTAATGCGCCCACTGATATCTGAGTTTTCTGAGATGCTCACTATTCATTTCAGCTATCTAGTACATGGCAATGTCACCAAGCTTGGAGGTGGTACATATCTTGGACACAAAACCATGAGCCTATTCTGAAGAGTGGCCAGAATTCAGCAAAAAAACAGAAATTTAGGAAGATAGTAGGTTTTGCCCATGGATAAGGCAAGCCCCAGTCCATTCATAAATTGGGCAGGATGAATGCTGGAAGCTTACTACTAGACAGGATACATCCATTGATGCATTCTCTTTTCTAATGTCTACAACCACGGACACAGTGCGATACACAGACATAGCAACACTCGCCTTGTCAAAAGACTTGCTAGAAACAGTCCACTCCAAACCAAACCAACCGCCTTTCCTAGCTCTTCTCAGAAAATGAGACCAAACCACAGACTCACACCCACACCCACAAAGCCACCTCCTTCCCCCAAGTAGGTCTGTGACTACCCGCAGTGTCCTCTGACTGGTGGGCCATACTATGTTCCCCCGAAATGGCCTGTCCTGTCTCAGATCTGGACTCCTTGGCCAATTCTGTGAAGTTATCAGGATCCAGGGGTGAGCCACTACCTGCTTTCTCAGGAAAGACCCCCTTCAGAGCTTTCTTGGCAATTGGCCATCCTCACATCTGTAGGTACCAAGAAAGACTGACTCTGTCCTTGGTAAATCCAAACAAGTGAGCCCACTGGGACTGGCACTGGGACTGCCTCTGGGTGCCTGGCTTCCTGGATCCCAAGTTCAGAGAGTTCCATCACCAAGGAAGTGTGGTGAGGTCACTTCCTTCAGGAACTGAATGAGGTCACTGCCTTGGAAACCACTCTGTCCTAACTGTTGCTTCCAAGGGTCCCATGAGATGGAGGCTGCCCCTGCTTCCTGTGACACTTTCACAAGTTAGAATGGTATATCAACCATAGGCACCCAGGAAAAGCTCTCCACACAGGCCTGGTTTGGTCCATCTTGTCTACATTAAGAAGAGAGAGGCTCATTCAGACACATCTTTTCATCCTGACCAGGTTGTTTGCCACAGAAGATGACTTCTGCTCTCTCAGGTCCTTCCTGGCTGCCTACATCTTCTCCAGGGATAATTTCTGCATGGACCTTTGAGGTTCTCAGCAGGTGGAAGATCCCCTACATTCCTGTATTGTAAGACCAACTCTGTCCCTGCTCTTCTGTAAAGTTAGATTGAGGGAAAAGTAAATACTTGGGGTTAAGAACATGTTCGATTTGGGTTAGAAATCATTCTGCTGGATGAAGAATGGTATTGGGAACCTGTGATATTTATAATAATATAGAGGTGAGATATATGTATGAAAACAGAAATCTAAGTAAGATTTGAAGGCCAGAAGGGCATTGGGCCCTTGATTGAAATACTTTGCTTTGAATTACATTCTGTACAGATGTCTCTGACACATCCATATACAATGGCATAGGACCTTGTACCTTGGATGATTGAATGTAGAAGAGAAGATCCAGTCAAAAAGGGATAGGAGGTAGGATTAGAAAGATAGTCAGTAGGTTTAGGAAGAAGAGTGGGTATAATATTTTGACCAAAAGTTCTTTAGCAATAGGGTGTCTGTTAGAGAGTGAATGTAAATGTCAGCACATGTGAAGAGTCAGTCACAATGATGAACTGGGGAAGATATGTAGGAAAGCAGATATGAATATAGACATTAGGAAATCAGGAAAAGTATAAAGTGAGTGATAGGATTTGACATTTTCAACAGGGTTGAGGTTTAATATATAATCTAAGGCAGAAACAAATGTGTAGTCACCAATAGGATTGACATTTGAGAGCATTAGGCAACCTGGACAAGGATGGTTTTAGTAATCCATGCTAACTTTCCAATTAGGCTTTGGTACAATCATAAGTGTGACCTTTGCATTTTGTGTCCAGAATATCACTGTGATAAAATATATATGTAGATCAGGTGACATGAGTATTTCTTCAACTATTTTTGGGAGCAATGTATTGAAGACGTATAAATTAGCATTCGGGGGTACAAATAGGTATACCCAGGGTCTATGAGTATAGAGATAATGCATGAATAGACCACACTGTGAATAAAGAATATAACTGGTTCCAATTTAAATAATGGATTGAATTGATATCTGAAAATATATAGGAAATCTTATATTGATACAGGATCATTCATTCCAACCAGTTAGACATCTAATGGTAATATTAGGGTGATGGTTTACCATGAGGGGTGTGTGAGTTTTGGTTCCAAAGTGATTATGGAAATCCAAAATAATATGCTTGGAAAGAAGTCTCATGAAAAGACCAGTCAAGAAACATGGAGGAATACATGTGTTCTGAAGCAGGATTTGATGGAAAGTGAACCAAATGCCTAGAAATTTGTGAACATGAGGATGAAATATATATCCTATGATGTGCATCAACTGAAGAAATAGTAATGTGCCAGTGTTGAATAAAAATAAATGTCTAAATACACATCATGTCCCATAGGAGTCTACTTGCATTGATGTTAAACAGAGTCAGTTACAGAAGAAATGTTAGGATTTCTATTCACCATTCACTGAAGTTAGTTTTCAGTACTAGGAAACAAATATGTATTTCAGGTGGATGAATATTTCTGAGAATAATCTTGTGAAAAGTTGATTATAAATCCACATACATGAACATGAATTTAGGGAGTGTAAAATAAGACACATATATTTTATATTTTGAAAAATCTGGAGAGTGTGTGTGTGTATATATACATAGATATATATACACAAACACAAACACAGAGACATTAAGAAGTAAAAATATATATGCCAATTGAAATTCATCATGAAATATATATCATTTAAAGATCCAAAAATATTTATTTTACTGAACCTGGATGTATGTATCATGTTGTTCAAGTAGGAAGCTCACCCATAGGTTGATTTTCCGTTCAAACAGCATTTAGGAGGAGTGATTTCTTCTCACAGATTGTATCTGCCAAGTCAGCCACCTCAAAAGAATGTAGCTGGGAAACCAGGTAGGATTCTGTATGTGCATGTAAAAAGACATGTGCTGAATAGGCTGCAAAGAAAGGGAGACAGGAATTCACATATTTGTGAAGTTTAGAAACACATGGAGATCTATTACATTGGACTAGATTCATAACATGTACCCTTTATAATTCAAAAGGCCTGTCCAACTACGCATCATGCCTCCTCTGAACTGCTAGTATTTTTATTCTGTTTGGGTTATTTTTCTCTATCATATTATGATTCGTAGTCAGCGTCTAGTAGGGTATGGGTTAGTGTCAGGGATTCAGTTTTTGGAATGGAAAATAGGAAAATAAATCCAATGTTTATGCAAATATGTTCTACACAAAATCTTCCCACAATCATCCAGAAAAATGCCTTGACAATACCCTTGCCCCATGTAAGACGCAATTCGAGAAGAAGAGTTAGAAAATCATTGAATACATATGTGGAATGAAAAATGCTCAGGAGTTCACAACTTTGGAGGTGGTAGAGGAGTTTCCAGAAGTAAGGGACAGGATAAACACTCCACAAACATGGAGCTCTGCTGGCCTAAAGACTTCTTGAGAAACTGCCTCTGAGAATGGGCTTTTGAAATATATGTTGTTGTCAGGAGCTTTAGCTTCTTTTGTAGTGAGACCATCAAAGCTGGGTCTTCATCTATGTGACCTGGAGGATATGGTTTCTGATTTTCCAATGAACATGAGGCAGAAGTGCTGAATTCTCTCTTTGTAGGTAAACTGTGGCCATTGGGGGCTAAGTGTCTCCCCGTGGGGACTCTGAAGCCATTTGGTCATCCTCCACTTTTCGTGGTGTTTCTTGCTGCTGCACTAGGAGTTTGGTATTTGCTTCACGAAATACAAGGAGTTTAACTGGGACACAGTGCTGGAGGGAGTTCTGTCACGTGTGGTGGGTCAGGGTCCTAGGAGAATGCACCAACCATGATTCTATCTTAGAGAGCGTGGCCCCTTGACCATAGCAACCTGATTCTGAACATTGTTCTGAAACCTCTTCATATAACAAGATGCCTTTACATATAAGGGTCTGCTGGGTGCACCATGTCAGTCACAAGCCATTTGGAAGCCCATCGCAGATCCACATGGCCCCACCACAGATGTTTTATCACACACCTGCACACCACTGCTCTAGGCCCACTACTCAGCAGGCCCCACCATACTGGCATCTCTGTTCTTCATCATTGTCATGAAACCCGTCAATCAAGGCACCTGTCTGGTACACTCATGATCAGCAACAGGACATCCAAAGGTTCTCCAGTGCCACCTGGTCATGGGAATTTCAAAGATTGCATGGTATTTATCTAGCCGTTTTTAAAGGATGAAGTTGGAGGCACTGTGGGTTTCCATTCATTCAGGAACCATTAAATGGTGAGAAAGATCATTTCAATGAAATCTCTGGAGAACTCTAACAAACAAGGCTTCCCAAAGAGTGGCCAAAACGTCACATGAAACCAGGCCCACTGAGGTGTACAATGTGAGGTCCATGTGTGTTTTGACTCTCAACTATGGCTGCCAGGTCTTTAAGAATAAAATCATGTGATATCCTGGCTGAGATTCCCAGTGTTCTGTGGAAAGTCACCCTGGGCTTCGATCTCAGTTTCCAGGGGGGGCTCTCATGAGTGGCCTCGGAAAATCCCAACTCAATTCATGGCAATACTTCTCTGAGTTCAGTTCCAGAACTCAGTCTCCAAGGGAAACACACCAGAGTTCAAGCCCAGGAGGACCCAGTCCTCTCTTCCACCGCCACACAAATGACCACAATTCAAACCAAAACACTGCCAAAAGGCCCTCATCTTCTTCCATATAGACAATACTCATAACCTCTGGCTGGAGGTTTCCATGAGGGGCGCAGCCTAAGACAGTGTCCACAATAAGCTCCCTTGCCCATCATTTGCCTAATGTCAGGGTGGCCTGGACACCCTTCCTTTGAACCAGGAGTGATCAAATAAGCCTGCCTTTAATACTGCTCAGCTTCTCCGCTTGGAGGCCTGCTGATCTTGGGGTCTAGATTCTTTGTGTGAATTGGAGTCATGAGAAAACCCAAGCACATAATGGCTAGCCTCTGCAGGGCTTTGAAAAACTCATTTGACCCAAAGGATCCCTATTCTCACTTGATGGAGGACAGGAATCTTACAGAGGAAGGCAAGAGACTTCATCCACATTGACTGCTTTTTTGCCATATTGGCTATGGATGCACATATGGGATCTTTCTTGAGATCCATCAGGTGCTGACAATCTAAGCCACAGCCTTACACAGGGCCAAGAGGCTGATTCAGACACATCCCTTTGCAAAGCAATTAAGCAAAGAGCCACAAGTGATGCCCGTTCGTTTGCATTTGAAAACTGTTTTCTTCAGGCTTCACAAAGGGGTGTCCTGAGGCCAAGACCTTGCTGACATCCAGGGAAACAGAACAATAGGTAAGCAAAAGGCCCAAAGCAGGGTTTCTCCACTGAGACTTTAATGGGCCCACTGATATCTGAGTTTTCTGAGATGCTCACTATTCATTTCAGCTATCTAGTACATGGCAATGTCACCAAGCTTGGAGGTGGTACATATCTTGGACACAAAACCATGAGCCTATTCTGAAGAGTGGCCAGTATTGAGGAAAAAACCAGAAATTTAGGAAGATAGTAGGTTTTGCCCATGGATAAGGCAAGCCCCAGTCCATTCATAAATTGGGCAGGATGAATGCTGGAAGCTTTCTACTAGACAGGACACATCCATTGATGCATTCTCTTTTCTAATGTCTACAACCACGGACACAGTGCGATACACAGACATAGCAACACTCGCCTTGTCAAAAGACTTGCTAGAAACAGTCCACTCCAAACCAAACCAACCGCCTTTCCTAGCTCTTCTCAGAACATGAGACCAAACCACAGACTCACACCCACACCCACAAAGCCACCTCCTTCCCCCAAGTAGGTCTGTGACTACCCGCAGTGTCCTCTGACTGGTGGGCCATACTATGTTCCCCCGAAATGGCCTGTCCTGTCTCAGATCTGGACTCCTTGGCCAATTCTGTGAAGTTATCAGGAGCCAGGGGTGAGCCACTACCTGCTTTCTCAGGAAAGACCCCCTTCAGAGCTTTCTTGGCAATTGGCCATCCTCACATCTGTAGGTACCAAGAAGGACTGACTCTGTCCTTGGTAAATCCAAACAAGTGAGCCCACTGGGACTGGCACTGGGACTGCCTCTGGGTGCCTGGCTTCCTGGATCCCAAGTTCAGAGAGTTCCATCACCAAGGAAGTGTGGTGAGGTCACTTCCTTCAGGAACTGAATGAGGTCACTGCCTTGGAAACCACTCTGTCCTAACTGTTGCTTCCAAGGGTCCCATGAGATGGAGGCTGCCCCTGCTTCCTGTGACACTTTCACAAGTTAGAATGGTATATCAACCATAGGCACCCAGGAAAAGCTCTCCACACAGGCCTGCTTTGGTCCATCTTGTCTACATTAAGAAGAGAGAGGCTCATTCAGACACATCTTTTCATCCTGACCAGGTTGTTTGCCACAGAAGATGACTTCTGCTCTCTCAGGTCCTTCCTGGCTGCCTACATCTTCTCCAGGGATCATTTCTGCATGGACCTTTGAGGTTCTCAGCAGGTGGAAGATTCCCTACATTCCTGTATTGTAAGACCAACTCTGTCCCTGCTCTTCTGTAAAGTTAGATTGAGGGAAAAGTAAATGCTTGGGGTTAAGAACATGTTCGATTTGGGTTCGAAATCATTCTGCTGGATGAAGAATGGTATTGGGAACCTGTGATATTTATAATAATATAGAGGTGAAATATATGTATGAAAACAGAAATCTAAGTAAGATTTGTAGGCCAGAAGGGCATTGGGCCCTTGATTGAAATACTTAGCTTTGAATTACATTCTGTACAGATGTCTCTGACAAATCCATATACAATGGCATAGGACCTTGTACCTTGGATGATTGAATGTAGAAGAGAAGATCCAGTCAAAAAGGGATAGGAGGTAGGATTAGAAAGATAGTCAGTAGGTTTAGGAAGAAGAGTGGGTATAATATTTGGACCAAAAGTTCTTTAGCAATAGGGTGTCTGTTAGAGAGTGAATGTAAATGTCAGCACATGTGAAGAGTCAGTCACAATGATGAACTGGGGAAGATATGTAGGAAAGCAGATATGAATATAGACATTAGGAAATCAGGAAAAGTATAAAGTGAGTGATAGGATTTGACATTTTCAACAGGGTTGAGGTTGAATATATAATCTAAGGCAGAAACAAATGTGTAGTCACCAATAGGATTGACATTTGAGAGCATTAGGCAACCTGGACAAGGATGGTTTTAGTAATCCATGCTAACTTTCCAATTAGGCTTTGGTACAATCATAAGTGTGACCTTTGCATTTTGTGTCCAGAATATCACTGTGATAAAATATATATGTAGATCAGGTGACATGAGTATTTCTTCAACTATTTTTGGGAGCAATGTATTGAAGACGTATAAATTAGCATTCGGGGGTACAAATAGGTATACCCAGGGTCTATGAGTATAGAGATAGTGCATGAATAGACCACACTGTGAATAAAGAATATAACTGGTTCCAATTTAAATAATGGATTGAATTGATATCTGAAAATATATAGGAAATCTTATATTGATACAGGATCATTCATTCCAACCAGTTAGACATCTAATGGTAATATTAGGGTGATGGTTTACCATGAGGGGTGTGTGAGTTTTGGTTCCAAAGTGATTATGGAAATCCAAAATAATATGCTTGGAAAGAAGTCTCATGAAAAGACCAGTAAAGAAACATGGAGGAATACATGTGTTCTGAAGCAGGATTTGATGGAAAGTGAACCAAATGCCTAGAAATTTGTGAACATGAGGATGAAATATATATCCTATGATGTGCATCAACTGAAGAAATAGTAATGTGCCAGTGTTGAATAAAAATAAATGTCTAAATACACATCATGTCCCATAGGAGTCTACTTGCATTGATGTTAAACAGAGTCAGTTACAGAAGAAATGTTAGGATTTCTATTCACCATTCACTGAAGTTAGTTTTCAGTACTAGGAAACAAATATGTATTTCAGGTGGATGAATATTTCTGAGAATAATCTTGTGAAAAGTTGATTATAAATCCACATACATGAACATGAATTTAGGGAGTGTAAAATAAGACACATATATTTTATATTTTGAAAAATCTGGAGAGTGTGTGTGTGTATATATACATAGATATATATACACAAACACAAACACAGAGACATTAAGAAGTAAAAATATATATGCCAATTGAAATTCATCATGAAATATATATCATTTAAAGATCCAAAAATATTTATTTTACTGAACCTGGATGTATGTATCATGTTGTTCAAGTAGGAAGCTCACCCATAGGTTGATTTTCAGTTCAAACAGCATTTAGGATGAGTGATTTCTTCTCACAGATTGTATCTGCCAAGTCAGCCACCTCAAAAGAATGTAGCTGGGAAACCAGGTAGGATTCTGTATGTGCATGTAAAAAGACATGTGCTGAATAGGCTGCAAAGAAAGGGAGACAGGAATTCACATATTTGTGAAGTTTAGAAACACATGGAGATCTATTACATTGGACTAGATTCATAACATGTACCCTTTATAATTCAAAAGGCCTGTCCAACTACGCATCATGCCTCCTCTGAACTGCTAGTATTTTTATTCTGTTTGGGTTATTTTTCTCTATCATATTATGATTCGTAGTCAGCGTCTAGTAGGGTATGGGTTAGTGTCAGGGATTCAGTTTTTGGAATGGAAAATAGGAAAATAAATCCAATGTTTATGCAAATATGTTCTACACAAAATCTTCCCACAATCATCCAGAAAAATGCCTTGACAATACCCTTGCCCCATGTAAGACGCAATTCGAGAAGAAGAGTTAGAAAATCATTGAATACATATGTGGAATGAAAAATGCTCAGGAGTTCACAACTTTGGAGGTGGTAGAGGAGTTTCCAGAAGTAAGGGACAGGATAAACACTCCACAAACATGGAGCTCTGCTGGCCTAAAGACTTCTTGAGAAACTGCCTCTGAGAATGGGCTTTTGAAATATATGTTGTTGTCAGGAGCTTTAGCTTCTTTTGTAGTGAGACCATCAAAGCTGGGTCTTCATCTATGTGACCTGGAGGATATGGTTTCTGATTTTCCAATGAACATGAGGCAGAAGTGCTGAATTCTCTCTTTGTAGGTAAACTGTGGCCATTGGGGGCTAAGTGTCTCCCCGTGGGGACTCTGAAGCCATTTGGTCATCCTCCACTTTTCGTGGTGTTTCTTGCTGCTGCACTAGGAGTTTGGTATTTGCTTCACGAAATACAAGGAGTTTAACTGGGACACAGTGCTGGAGGGAGTTCTGTCACGTGTGGTGGGTCAGGGTCCTAGGAGAATGCACCAACCATGATTCTATCTTAGAGAGCGTGGCCCCTTGACCATAGCAACCTGATTCTGAACATTGTTCTGAAACCTCTTCATATAACAAGATGCCTTTACATATAAGGGTCTGCTGGGTGCACCATGTCAGTCACAAGCCATTTGGAAGCCCATCGCAGATCCACATGGCCCCACCACAGATGTTTTATCACACACCTGCACACCACTGCTCTAGGCCCACTACTCAGCAGGCCCCACCATACTGGCATCTCTGTTCTTCATCATTGTCATGAAACCCGTCAATCAAGGCACCTGTCTGGTACACTCATGATCAGCAACAGGACATCCAAAGGTTCTCCAGTGCCACCTGGTCATGGGAATTTCAAAGATTGCATGGTATTTATCTAGCCGTTTTTAAAGGATGAAGTTGGAGGCACTGTGGGTTTCCATTCATTCAGGAACCATTAAATGGTGAGAAAGATCATTTCAATGAAATCTCTGGAGAACTCTAACAAACAAGGCTTCCCAAAGAGTGGCCAAAACGTCACATGAAACCAGGCCCACTGAGGTGTACAATGTGAGGTCCATGTGTGTTTTGACTCTCAACTATGGCTGCCAGGTCTTTAAGAATAAAATCATGTGATATCCTGGCTGAGATTCCCAGTGTTCTGTGGAAAGTCACCCTGGGCTTCGATCTCAGTTTCCAGGGGGGGCTCTCATGAGTGGCCTCGGAAAATCCCAACTCAATTCATGGCAATACTTCTCTGAGTTCAGTTCCAGAACTCAGTCTCCAAGGGAATCACACCAGAGTTCAAGCCCAGGCCGACCCAGTCCTCTCTTCCACCGCCACACAAATGACCACAATTCAAACCAAAACACTGCCAAAAGGCCCTCATCTTCTTCCATATAGAAAATACTCATAACCTCTGGCTGGAGGTTTCCATGAGGGGCGCAGCCTAAGACAGTGTCCACAATAAGCTCCCTTGCCCATCATTTGCCTAATGTCAGGGTGGCCTGGACACCCTTCCTTTGAACCGGGAGTGATCAAATAGGCCTGCCTTTAATACTGCTCAGCTTCTCCGCTTGGAGGCATGCTGATCTTGGGGTATAGATTCGTTGTGTGAATTGGAGTCATGAGAAAACCCAAGCACATAATGGCTAGCCTCTGCAGGGCTTTGAAAAACTCATTTGACCCAAAGGATCCCTATTCTCACTTGATGGAGGACAGGAACCTTACAGAGGAAGGCAAGAGACTTCATCCACATTGACTGCTTTTTTGCCATATTGGTTATGGGTGCACATATGGGATCTTTCTTGAGATCCATCAGGTGCTGACAATCTAAGCCACAGCCTTACACAGGGCCAAGAGGCTGATTCAGAGACATCCCTTTGCAAAGTAATTAAGCAAAGAGCCACAAGTGATGCCCGTTCGTTTGCATTTGAAAACTGTTTTCTTCAGGCTTCACAAAGGGGTGTCCTGAGGCAAAGACCTTTCTGACATCCAGGGAAACAGAACAATAGGTAAGCAAAAGGCCCAAAGCAGAGTTTCTCCACTGAGACTTTAATGCGCCCACTGATATCTGAGTTTTCTGAGATGCTCACTATTCATTTCAGCTATCTAGTACATGGCAATGTCACCAAGCTTGGAGGTGGTACATATCTTGGACACAAAACCATGAGCCTATTCTGAAGAGTGGCCAGAATTCAGCAAAAAAACAGAAATTTAGGAAGATAGTAGGTTTTGCCCATGGATAAGGCAAGCCCCAGTCCATTCATAAATTGGGCAGGATGAATGCTGGAAGCTTACTACTAGACAGGATACATCCATTGATGCATTCTCTTTTCTAATGTCTACAACCACGGACACAGTGCGATACACAGACATAGCAACACTCGCCTTGTCAAAAGACTTGCTAGAAACAGTCCACTCCAAACCAAACCAACCGCCTTTCCTAGCTCTTCTCAGAAAATGAGACCAAACCACAGACTCACACCCACACCCACAAAGCCACCTCCTTCCCCCAAGTAGGTCTGTGACTACCCGCAGTGTCCTCTGACTGGTGGGCCATACTATGTTCCCCCGAAATGGCCTGTCCTGTCTCAGATCTGGACTCCTTGGCCAATTCTGTGAAGTTATCAGGATCCAGGGGTGAGCCACTACCTGCTTTCTCAGGAAAGACCCCCTTCAGAGCTTTCTTGGCAATTGGCCATCCTCACATCTGTAGGTACCAAGAAAGACTGACTCTGTCCTTGGTAAATCCAAACAAGTGAGCCCACTGGGACTGGCACTGGGACTGCCTCTGGGTGCCTGGCTTCCTGGATCCCAAGTTCAGAGAGTTCCATCACCAAGGAAGTGTGGTGAGGTCACTTCCTTCAGGAACTGAATGAGGTCACTGCCTTGGAAACCACTCTGTCCTAACTGTTGCTTCCAAGGGTCCCATGAGATGGAGGCTGCCCCTGCTTCCTGTGACACTTTCACAAGTTAGAATGGTATATCAACCATAGGCACCCAGGAAAAGCTCTCCACACAGGCCTGGTTTGGTCCATCTTGTCTACATTAAGAAGAGAGAGGCTCATTCAGACACATCTTTTCATCCTGACCAGGTTGTTTGCCACAGAAGATGACTTCTGCTCTCTCAGGTCCTTCCTGGCTGCCTACATCTTCTCCAGGGATAATTTCTGCATGGACCTTTGAGGTTCTCAGCAGGTGGAAGATCCCCTACATTCCTGTATTGTAAGACCAACTCTGTCCCTGCTCTTCTGTAAAGTTAGATTGAGGGAAAAGTAAATACTTGGGGTTAAGAACATGTTCGATTTGGGTTAGAAATCATTCTGCTGGATGAAGAATGGTATTGGGAACCTGTGATATTTATAATAATATAGAGGTGAGATATATGTATGAAAACAGAAATCTAAGTAAGATTTGAAGGCCAGAAGGGCATTGGGCCCTTGATTGAAATACTTTGCTTTGAATTACATTCTGTACAGATGTCTCTGACACATCCATATACAATGGCATAGGACCTTGTACCTTGGATGATTGAATGTAGAAGAGAAGATCCAGTCAAAAAGGGATAGGAGGTAGGATTAGAAAGATAGTCAGTAGGTTTAGGAAGAAGAGTGGGTATAATATTTTGACCAAAAGTTCTTTAGCAATAGGGTGTCTGTTAGAGAGTGAATGTAAATGTCAGCACATGTGAAGAGTCAGTCACAATGATGAACTGGGGAAGATATGTAGGAAAGCAGATATGAATATAGACATTAGGAAATCAGGAAAAGTATAAAGTGAGTGATAGGATTTGACATTTTCAACAGGGTTGAGGTTTAATATATAATCTAAGGCAGAAACAAATGTGTAGTCACCAATAGGATTGACATTTGAGAGCATTAGGCAACCTGGACAAGGATGGTTTTAGTAATCCATGCTAACTTTCCAATTAGGCTTTGGTACAATCATAAGTGTGACCTTTGCATTTTGTGTCCAGAATATCACTGTGATAAAATATATATGTAGATCAGGTGACATGAGTATTTCTTCAACTATTTTTGGGAGCAATGTATTGAAGACGTATAAATTAGCATTCGGGGGTACAAATAGGTATACCCAGGGTCTATGAGTATAGAGATAATGCATGAATAGACCACACTGTGAATAAAGAATATAACTGGTTCCAATTTAAATAATGGATTGAATTGATATCTGAAAATATATAGGAAATCTTATATTGATACAGGATCATTCATTCCAACCAGTTAGACATCTAATGGTAAATATAGGGTGATGGTTTACCATGAGGGGTGTGTGAGTTTTGGGTTCCAAAGTGATTATGGAAATCCAAAATAATATGCTTGGAAAGAAGTCTCATGAAAAGACCAGTCAAGAAACATGGAGGAATACATGTGTTCTGAAGCAGGATTTGATGGAAAGTGAACCAAATGCCTAGAAATTTGTGAACATGAGGATGAAATATATATCCTATGATGTGCATCAACTGAAGAAATAGTAATGTGCCAGTGTTGAATAAAATAAATGTCTAAATACACATCATGTCCCATAGGAGTCTACTTGCATTGATGTTAAACAGAGTCAGTTACAGAAGAAATGTTAGGATTTCTATTCACCATTCACTGAAGTTAGTTTTCAGTACTAGGAAACAAATATGTATTTCAGGTGGATGAATATTCTGAGAATAATCTTGTGAAAAGTTGATTATAAATCCACATACATGAACATGAATTTAGGGAGTGTAAAATAAGACACATATATTTTATATTTTGAAAATCTGGAGAGTGTGTGTGTGTATATATACATAGATATATATACACAAACACAAACACAGAGACATTAAGAAGTAAAAATATATATGCCAATTGAAATTCATCATGAAATATATATCATTTAAAGATCAAAAATATTTATTTTACTGAACCTGGATGTATGTATCATGTTGTTCAAGTAGGAAGCTCACCCATAGGTTGATTTTCCGTTCAAACAGCATTTAGGAGGAGTGATTTCTTCTCACAGATTGTATCTGCCAAGTCAGCCACCTCAAAAGAATGTAGCTGGGAAACCATGTAGGATTCTGTATGTGCATGTAAAAAGACATGTGCTGAATAGGCTGCAAAGAAAGGGAGACAGGAATTCACATATTTGTGAAGTTTAAAAACACATGGAGATCTATTACATTGGACTAGATTCATAACATGTACCCTTTATAATTCAAAAGCCTGTCCCACTACGCATCATGCCTCCTCTGAACTGCTAGTATTTTTATTCTGTTTGGGTTATTTTTCTCTATCATATTATGATTCGTAGTCAGAGTCTAGTAGGGTATGGGTTAGTGTCAGGGATTCAGTTTTTGGAATGGAAAATAGGAAAATAAATCCAATGTTTATGCAAATATGTTCTACACAAAATCTTCTCACAATCATCCAGAAAAATGCCTTGACAATACCCTTGCCCCATGTAAGACGCAATTCGAGAAGAAGAGTTAGAAAATCATTGAATACATATGTGGAATGAAAAATGCTCAGGAGTTCACAACTTTGGAGGTGGTAGAGGAGTTTCCAGAAGTAAGGGACAGGATAAACACTCCACAAACATGGAGCTCTGCTGGCCTAAAGACTTCTTGAGAAACTGCCCTCTGAGAATGGGGCTTTTGAAATATATTGTTGTTGTCAGGAGGCTTTAGCTTCTTTTGTAGTGAGACCATCAAAGCTGGGTCTTCATCTATGTGACCTGGAGGATATGGTTTCTGATTTTCCAATGAACATGAGGCAGAAGTGCTGAATTCTCTCTTTGTAGGTAAACTGTGGCCATTGGGGGCTAAGTGTCTCCCCGTGGGGACTCTGAAGCCATTTGGTCATCCTCCACTTTTCTTGGTGGTGTTTCTTGCTGCTGCACTAGGAGTTTGGTATTTGCTTCATGAAATACAAGGAGTTTAACTGGGACACAGTGCTGGAGGGAGTTCTGTCACGTGTGGTGGGTCAGGGTCCTAGGAGAATGCACCAACCATGATTCTATCTTACAGAGCGTGGCCCCTTGACCATAGCAACCTGATTCTGAACATTGTTCTGAAACCTCTTCATATAACAAGATGCCTTTACATATAAGGGTCTGCTGGGTGCACCATGTCAGTCACAAGCCATTTGGAAGCCCATCGCAGATCCACATGGCCCCACCACAGATGTTTTATCACACACCTGCACACCACTGCTCTAGGCCCACTACTCAGCAGGCCCCACCATACTGGCATCTCTGTTCTTCATCATTTTCATGAAACCCGTCAATCAAGGCACCTGTCTGGTACACTCATGATCAGCAACAGGACATCCAAAGGTTCTCCAGTGCCACCTGGTCATGGAATTTCAAAGATTGCATGGTATTTATCTAGCCGTTTTTAAAGGATGAAGTTGGAGGCACTGTGGGTTTCCATTCATTCAGGAACCATTAAATGGTGAGAAAGATCATTTCAATGAAATCTCTGGAGAACTCTAACAAACAAGGCTTCCCAAAGAGTGGCCAAAACGTCACATGAAACCAGGCCCACTGAGGTGTACAATGTGAGGTCCATGTGTGTTTTGACTCTCAACTATGGCTGCCAGGTCTTTAAGAATAAAATCATGTGATATCCTGGCTGAGATTCCCAGTGTTCTGTGGAAAGTCACCCTGGGCTTCGATCTCAGTTTCAAGGGGGGGGCTCTCATGAGTGGCCTCGGAAAATCCCAACTCAATTCATGGCAATACTTCTCTGAGTTCAGTTCCAGAACTCAGTCTCCAAGGGAATCACACCAGAGTTCAAGCCCAGGCAGACCCAGTCCTCTCTTCCACCGCCACACAAATGACCACAATTCAAACCAAAACACTGCCAAAAGGCCCTCATCTTCTTCCATATAGACAATACTCATAACCTCTGGCTGGAGGTTTCCATGAGGGGCGCAGCCTAAGACAGTGTCCACAATAAGCTCCCTTGCCCATCATTTGCCTAATGTCAGGGTGGCCTGGACACCCTTCCTTTGAACCAGGAGTGATCAAATAGGCCTGCCTTTAATACTGCTCAGCTTCTCCGCTTGGAGGCCTGCTGATCTTGGGGTATAGATTCTTTGTGTGAATTGGAGTCATGAGAAAACCCAAGCACATAATGGCTAGCCTCTGCAGGGCTTTGAAAAACTCATATGACCCAAAGGATCCCTATTCTCACTTGATAGAGGACAGGAACCTTACAGAGGAAGGCAAGAGACTTCATCCACATTGACTGCTTTTTTGCCATATTGGCTATGGATGCACATATGGGATCTTTCTTGAGATCCATCAGGTGCTGACAATCTAAGCCACAGCCTTACACAGGGCCAAGAGGCTGATTCAGACACATCCCTTTGCAAAGCAATTAAGCAAAGAGCCACAAGTGATGCCCGTTCGTTTGCATTTGAAAACTGTTTTCTTCAGGCTTCACAAAGGGGTGTCCTGAGGCAAAGACCTTTCTGACATCCAGGGAAACAGAACAATAGGTAAGCAAAAGGCCCAAAGCAGGGTTTCTCCACTGAGACTTTAATGCGCCCACTGATATCTGAGTTTTCTGAGATGCTCACTATTCATTTCAGCTATCTAGTACATGGCAATGCCACCAAGCTTGGAGGTGGTACATATCTTGGACACAAAACCATGAGCCTATTCTGAAGAGTGGCCAGAATTCAGGAAAAAAACAGAAATTTAGGAAGATAGTAGGTTTTGCCCATGGATAAGGCATGCCCCAGTCCATTCATAAATTGGGCAGGATGAATGCTGGAAGCTTTCTACTAGACAGGACACATCCATTGATGCATTCTCTTTTCTAATGTCTACAACCACGGACACAGTGCGATACACAGACATAGCAACACTCGCCTTGTCAAAAGACTTGCTAGAAACAGTCCACTCCAAACCAAACCAACCGCCTTTCCTAGCTCTTCTCAGAACATGAGACCAAACCACAGACTCACACCCACACCCACAAAGCCACCTCCTTCCCCCAAGTAGGTCTGTGACTACCCGCAGTGTCCTCTGACTGGTGGGCCATACTATGTTCCCCCGAAATGGCCTGTCCTGTTTCAGATCTGGACTACTTGGCCAATTCTGTGAAGTTATCAGGAGCCAGGGGTGAGCCACTACCTGCTTTCTCAGGAAAGACCCCCTTCAGAGCTTTCTTGGCAATTGGCCATCCTCACATCTGTAGGTACCAAGAAAGACTGACTCTGTCCTTGGTAAATCCAAACAAGTGAGCCCACTGGGACTGGCACTGGGACTGCCTCTGGGTGCCTGGCTTCCTGGATCCCAAGTTCAGAGAGTTCCATCACCAAGGAAGTGTGGTGAGGTCACTTCCTTCAGGAACTGAATGAGGTCACTGCCTTGGAAACCACTCTGTCCTAACTGTTGCTTCCAAGGGTCCCATGAGATGGAGGCTGCCCCTGCTTCCTGTGACACTTTCACAAGTTAGAATGGTATATCAACCATAGGCACCCAGGAAAAGCTCTCCACACAGGCCTGCTTTGGTCCATCTTGTCTACATTAAGAAGAGAGAGGCTCATTCAGACACATCTTTTCATCCTGACCAGGTTGTTTGCCACAGAAGATGACTTCTGCTCTCTCAGGTCCTTCCTGGCTGCCTACATCTTCTCCAGGGATCATTTCTGCATGGACCTTTGAGGTTCTCAGCAGGTGGAAGATCCCCTACATTCCTGTATTGTAAGACCAACTCTGTCCCTGCTCTTCTGTAAAGTTAGATTGAGGGAAAAGTAAATGCTTGGGGTTAAGAACATGTTCGATTTGGGTTAGAAATCATTCTGCTGGATGAAGAATGGTATTGGGAACCTGTGATATTTATAATAATATAGAGGTGAAATATATGTATGAAAACAGAAATCTAAGTAAGATTTGAAGGCCAGAAGGGCATTGGGCCCTTTATTGAAATACTTAGCTTTGAATTACATTCTGTACAGATGTCTCTGACACATCCATATACAATGGCATAGGACCTTGTACCTTGGATGATTGAATGTAGAAGAGAAGATCCAGTCAAAAAGGGATAGGAGGTAGGATTAGAAAGATAGTCAGTAGGTTTAGGAAGAAGAGTGGGTATAATATTTGGACCAAAAGTTCTTTAGCAATAGGGTGTCTGTTAGAGAGTGAATGTAAATGTCAGCACATGTGAAGAGTCAGTCACAATGATGAACTGGGGAAGATATGTAGGAAAGCAGATATGAATATAGACATTAGGAAATCAGGAAAAGTATAAAGTGAGTGATAGGATTTGACATTTTCAACAGGGTTGAGGTTGAATATATAATCTAAGGCAGAAACAAATGTGTAGTCACCAATAGGATTGACATTTGAGAGCATTAGGCAACCTGGACAAGGATGGTTTTAGTAATCAATGCTAACTTTCCAATTAGGCTTTGGTACAATCATAAGTGTGACCTTTGCATTTTGTGTCCAGAATATCACTGTGATAAAATATATATGTAGATCAGGTGACATGAGTATTTCTTCAACTATTTTTGGGAGCAATGTATTGAAGACGTATAAATTAGCATTCGGGGGTACAAATAGGTATACCCAGGGTCTATGAGTATAGAGATAATGCATGAATAGACCACACTGTGAATAAAGAATATAACTGGTTCCAATTTAAATAATGGATTGAATTGATATCTGAAAATATATAGGAAATCTTATATTGATACAGGATCATTCATTCCAACCAGTTAGACATCTAATGGTAACATTAGGGTGATGGTTTACCATGAGGGGTGTGTGAGTTTTGGTTCCAAAGTGATTATGGAAATCCAAAATAATATGCTTGGAAAGAAGTCTCATGAAAAGACCATTCAAGAAACATGGAGGAATACATGTGTTCTGAAGCAGGATTTGATTGAAAGTGAACCAAATGCCTAGAAATTTGTGAACATGAGGATGAAATATATATCCTATGATGTGCATCAACTGAAGAAATAGTAATGTGCCAGTGTTGAATAAAAATAAATGTCTAAATACACATCATGTCCCATAGGAGTCTACTTGCATTGATGTTAAACAGAGTCAGTTACAGAAGAAATGTTAGGATTTCTATTCACCATTCACTGAAGTTAGTTTTCAGTACTAGGAAACAAATATGTATTTCAGGTGGATGAATACTTCTGAGAATAATCTTGTGAAAAGTTGATTATAAATCCACATACATGAACATGAATTTAGGGAGTGTAAAATAAGACACATATATTTTATATTTTGAAAAATCTGGAGAGTGTGTGTGTGTATATATACATAGATATATATACACAAACACAAACACAGAGACATTAAGAAGTAAAAATATATATGCCAATTGAAATTCATCATGAAATATATATCATTTAAAGATCCAAAAATATTTATTTTACTGAACCTGGATGTATGTATCATGTTGTTCAAGTAGGAAGCTCACCCATAGGTTGATTTTCAGTTCAAACAGCATTTAGGAGGAGTGATTCCTTCTCACAGATTGTATCTGCCAAGTCAGCCACCTCAAAAGAATGTAGCTGGGAAACCAGGTAGGATTCTGTATGTGCATGTAAAAAGACATGTGCTGAATAGGCTGCAAAGAAAGGGAGACAGGAATTCACATATTTGTGAAGTTTAAAAACACATGGAGATCTATTACATTGGACTAGATTCATAACATGTACCCTTTATAATTCAAAAGGCCTGTCCAACTACGCATCATGCCTCCTCTGAACTGCTAGTATTTTTATTCTGTTTGGGTTATTTTTCTCTATCATATTATGATTCTTAGTCAGAGTCCAGTAGGGTATGGGTTAGTGTCAGGGATTCAGTTTTTGGAATGGAAAATAGGAAAATAAATCCAATGTTTATGCAAATATGTTCTACACAAAATCTTCCCACAATCATCCAGAAAAATGCCTTGACAATACCCTTGCCCCATGTAAGACGCAATTCGAGAAGAAGAGTTAGAAAATCATTGAATACATATGTGGAATGAGAAATGCTCAGGAGTTCACAACTTTGGAGGTGGTAGAGGAGTTTCCAGAAGTAAGGGACAGGATAAACACTCCACAAACATGGAGCTCTGCTGGCCTAAAGACTTCTTGAGAAACTGCCTCTGAGAATGGGCTTTTGAAATATATGTTGTTGTCAGGAGCTTTAGCTTCTTTTGTAGTGAGACCATCAAAGCTGGGTCTTCATCTATGTGACCTGGAGGATATGGTTTCTGATTTTCCAATGAACATGAGGCAGAAGTGCTGAATTCTCTCTTTGTAGGTAAACTGTGGCCATTGGGGGCTAAGTGTCTCCCCGTGGGGACTCTGAAGCCATTTGGTCATCCTCCACTTTTCGTGGTGTTTCTTGCTGCTGCACTAGGAGTTTGGTATTTGCTTCACGAAATACAAGGAGTTTAACTGGGACACAGTGCTGGAGGGAGTTCTGTCACGTGTGGTGGGTCAGGGTCCTAGGAGAATGCACCAACCATGATTCTATCTTACAGAGCGTGGCCCCTTGACCATAGCAACCTGATTCTGAACATTGTTCTGAAACCTCTTCATATAACAAGATGCCTTTACATATAAGGGTCTGCTGGGTGCACCATGTCAGTCACAAGCCATTTGGAAGCCCATCGCAGATCCACATGGCCCCACCACAGATGTTTTATCACACACCTGCACACCACTGCTCTAGGCCCACTACTCAGCAGGCCCCACCATACTGGCATCTCTGTTCTTCATCATTTTCATGAAACCCGTCAATCAAGGCACCTGTCTGGTACACTCATGATCAGCAACAGGACATCCAAAGGTTCTCCAGTGCCACCTGGTCATGGGAATTTCAAAGATTGCATGGTATTTATCTAGCCGTTTTTAAAGGATGAAGTTGAAGGCACTGTGGGTTTCCATTCATTCAGGAACCATTAAATGGTGAGAAAGATCATTTCAATGAAATCTCTGGAGAACTCTAACAAACAAGGCTTCCCAAAGAGTGGCCAAAACGTCACATGAAACCAGGCCCACTGAGGTGTACAATGTGAGGTCCATGTGTGTTTTGACTCTCAACTATGGCTGCCAGGTCTTTAAGAATAAAATCATGTGATATCCTGGCTGAGATTCCCAGTGTTCTGTGGAAAGTCACCCTGGGCTTCGATCTCAGTTTCCAGGGGGGGCTCTCATGAGTGGCCTCGGAAAATCCCAACTCAATTCATGGCAATACTTCTCTGAGTTCAGTTCCAGAACTCAGTCTCCAAGGGAATCACACCAGAGTTCAAGCCCAGGCGGACCCAGTCCTCTCTTCCACCGCAGCACAAATGACCACAATTCAAACCAAAACACTGCCAAAAGGCCCTCATCTTCTTCCATATAGACAATACTCATAACCTCTGGCTGGAGGTTTCCATGAGGGGCGCAGCCTAAGACAGTGTCCACAATAAGCTCCCTTGCCCATCATTTGCCTAATGTCAGGGTGGCCTGGACACCCTTCCTTTGAACCAGGAGTGATCAAATAGGCCTGCCTTTAATACTGCTCAGCTTCTCCGCTTGGAGGCCTGCTGATCTTGGGGTATAGATTCTTTGTGTGAATTGGAGTCATGAGAAAACCCAAGCACATAATGGCTAGCCTCTGCAGGGCTTTGAAAAACTCATTTGACCCAAAGGATCCCTATTCTCACTTGATGGAGGACAGGAACCTTACAGAGGAAGGCAAGAGACTTCATCCACATTGACTGCTTTTTTGCCATATCGGTTATGGGTGCACATATGGGATCTTTCTTGAGATCCATCAGGTGCTGACAATCTAAGCCACAGCCTTACACAGGGCCAAGAGGCTGATTCAGACACATCCCTTTGCAAAGTAATTAATCAAAGAGCCCCAAGTGATGCCCGTTCGTTTGCATTTGAAAACTGTTTTCTTCAGGCTTCACAAAGGGGTGTCCTGAGGCAAAGACCTTGCTGACATCCAGGGAAACAGAACAATAGGTAAGCAAAAGGCCCAAAGCAGGGTTTCTCCACTGAGACTTTAATGGGCCCACTGATATCTGAGTTTTCTGAGATGCTCACTATTCATTTCAGCTATCTAGTACATGGCAATGTCACCAAGCTTGGAGGTGGTACATATCTTGGACACAAAACCATGAGCCTATTCTGAATAGTGGCCAGAATTCAGGAAAAAACCAGAAATTTAGGAAGATAGTAGGTTTTGCCCATGGATAAGGCAAGCCCCAGTCCATTCATAAATTGGGCAGGATGAATGCTGGAAGCTTACTACTAGACAGGACACATCCATTGATGCATTCTCTTTTCTAATGTCTACAACCACGGACACAGTGCGATACACAGACATAGCAACACTCGCCTTGTCAAAAGACTTGCTAGAAACAGTCCACTCCAAACCAAACCAACCGCCTTTCCTAGCTCTTCTCAGAACATGAGACCAAACCACAGACTCACACCCACACCCACAAAGCCACCTCCTTCCCCCAAGTAGGTCTGTGACTACCCGCAGTGTCCTCTGACTGGTGGGCCATACTATGTTCCCCCGAAATGGCCTGTCCTGTCTCAGATCTGGACTCCTTGGCCAATTCTGTGAAGTTATCAGGAGCCAGGGGTGAGCCACTACCTGCTTTCTCAGGAAAGACCCCCTTCAGAGCTTTCTTGGCAATTGGCCATCCTCACATCTGTAGGTACCAAGAAAGACTGACTCTGTCCTTGGTAAATCCAAACAAGTGAGCCCACTGGGACTGGCACTGGGACTGCCTCTGGGTGCCTGGCTTCCTGGATCCCAAGTTCAGAGAGTTCCATCACCAAGGAAGTGTGGTGAGGTCACTTCCTTCAGGAACTGAATGAGGTCACTGCCTTGGAAACCACTCTGTCCTAACTGTTGCTTCCAAGGGTCCCATGAGATGGAGGCTGCCCCTGCTTCCTGTGACACTTTCACAAGTTAGAATGGTATATCAACCATAGGCACCCAGGAAAAGCTCTCCACACAGGCCTGATTTGGTCCATCTTGTCTACATTAAGAAGAGAGAGGCTCATTCAGACACATCTTTTCATCCTGACCAGGTTGTTTGCCACAGAAGATGACTTCTGCTCTCTCAGGTCCTTCCTGGCTGCCTACATCTTCTCCAGGGATCATTTCTGCATGGACCTTTGAGGTTCTCAGCAGGTGGAAGATCCCCTACATTCCTGTATTGTAAGACCAACTCTGTCCCTGCTCTTCTGTAAAGTTAGATTGAGGGAAAAGTAAATGCTTGGGGTTAAGAACATGTTCGATTTGGGTTAGAAATCATTCTGCTGGATGAAGAATGGTATTGGGAACCTGTGATATTTATAATAATATAGAGGTGAAATATATGTATGAAAACAGAAATCTAAGTAAGATTTGAAGGCCAGAAGGGCATTGGGCCCTTGATTGAAATACTTAGCTTTGAATTACATTCTGTACAGATGTCTCTGACAAATCCATATACAATGGCATAGGACCTTGTACCTTGGATGATTGAATGTAGAAGAGAAGATCCAGTCAAAAAGGGATAGGAGGTAGGATTAGAAAGATAGTCAGTAGGTTTAGGAAGAAGAGTGGGTATAATATTTGGACCAAAAGTTCTTTAGCAATAGGGTGTCTGTTAGAGAGTGAATGTAAATGTCAGCACATGTGAAGAGTCAGTCACAATGATGAACTGGGGAAGATATGTAGGAAAGCAGATATGAATATAGACATTAGGAAATCAGGAAAAGTATAAAGTGAGTGATAGGATTTGACATTTTCAACAGGGTTGAGGTTGAATATATAATCTAAGGCAGAAACAAATGTGTAGTCACCAATAGGATTGACATTTGAGAGCATTAGGCAACCTGGACAAGGATGGTTTTAGTAATCCATGCTAACTTTCCAATTAGGCTTTGGTACAATCATAAGTGTGACCTTTGCATTTTGTGTCCAGAATATCACTGTGATAAAATATATATGTAGATCAGGTGACATGAGTATTTCTTCAACTATTTTTGGGAGCAATGTATTGAAGACGTATAAATTAGCATTCGGGGGTACAAATAGGTATACCCAGGGTCTATGAGTATAGAGATAATGCATGAATAGACCACACTGTGAATAAAGAATATAACTGGTTCCAATTTAAATAATGGATTGAATTGATATCTGAAAATATATAGGAAATCTTATATTGATACAGGATCATTCATTCCAACCAGTTAGACATCTAATGGTAATATTAGGGTGATGGTTTACCATGAGGGGTGTGTGAGTTTTGGTTCCAAAGTGATTATGGAAATCCAAAATAATATGCTTGGAAAGAAGTCTCATGAAAAGACCAGTCAAGAAACATGGAGGAATACATGTGTTCTGAAGCAGGATTTGATGGAAAGTGAACCAAATGCCTAGAAATTTGTGAACATGAGGATGAAATATATATCCTATGATGTGCATCAACTGAAGAAATAGTAATGTGCCAGTGTTGAATAAAAATAAATGTCTAAATACACATCATGTCCCATAGGAGTCTACTTGCATTGATGTTAAACAGAGTCAGTTACAGAAGCAATGTTAGGATTTCTATTCACCATTCACTGAAGTTAGTTTTCAGTACTAGAAAACAAATATGTATTTCAGGTGGATGAATATTTCTGAGAATAATCTTGTGAAAACTTGATTATAAATCCACATACATGAACATGAATTTAGGGAGTGTAAAATAAGACACATATATTTTATATTTTGAAAAATCTGGAGAGTGTGTGTGTGTATATATACATAGATATATATACACAAACACAAACACAGAGACATTAAGAAGTAAAAATATATATGCCAATTGAAATTCATCATGAAATATATATCATTTAAAGATCCAAAAATATTTATTTTACTGAACCTGGATGTATGTATCATGTTGTTCAAGTAGGAAGCTCACCCATAGGTTGATTTTCAGTTCAAACAGCATTTAGGATGAGTGATTTCTTCTCACAGATTGTATCTGCCAAGTCAGCCACCTCAAAAGAATGTAGCTGGGAAACCAGGTAGGATTCTGTATGTGCATGTAAAAAGACATGTGCTGAATAGGCTGCAAAGAAAGGGAGACAGGAATTCACATATTTGTGAAGTTTAGAAACACATGGAGATCTATTACATTGGACTAGATTCATAACATGTACCCTTTATAATTCAAAAGGCCTGTCCAACTACGCATCATGCCTCCTCTGAACTGCTAGTACTTTTATTCTGTTTGGGTTATTTTTCTCTATCATATTATGATTCGTAGTCAGAGTCTAGTAGGGTATGGGTTAGGGTCAGGGATTCAGTTTTTGGAATGGAAAATAGGAAAATAAATCCAATGTTTATGCAAATACGTTCTACACAAATTCTTCCCACAATCATCCAGAAAAATGCCTTGACAATACCCTTGCCCCATGTAAGACGCAATTCGAGAAGAAGAGTTAGAAAATCATTGAATACATATGTGGAATGAAAAATGCTCAGGAGTTCACAACTTTGGAGGTGGTAGAGGAGTTTCCAGAAGTAAGGGACAGGATAAACACTCCACAACCATGGAGCTCTGCTGGCCTAAAGACTTCTTGAGAAACTGCCTCTTAGAATGGGCTTTTGAAATATATGTTGTTGTCAGGAGCTTTAGCTTCTTTTGTAGTGAGACCATCAAAGCTGGGTCTTCATCTATGTGACCTGGAGGATATGGTTTCTGATTTTCCAATGAACATGAGGCAGAAGTGCTGAATTCTCTCTTTGTAGGTAAACTGTGGCCATTGGGGGCTAAGTGTCTCCCCGTGGGGACTCTGAAGCCATTTGGTCATCCTCCACTTTTCGTGGTGTTTCTTGCTGCTGCACTAGGAGTTTGGTATTTGCTTCATGAAATACAAGGAGTTTAACTGGGACACAGTGCTGGAGGGAGTTCTGTCACGTGTGGTGGGTCAGGGTCCTAGGAGAATGCACCAACCATGATTCTATCTTACAGAGCGTGGCCCCTTGACCATAGCAACCTGATTCTGAACATTGTTCTGAAACCTCTTCATATAACAAGATGCCTTTACATATAAGGGTCTGCTGGGTGCACCATGTCAGTCACAAGCCATTTGGAAGCCCATCGCAGATCCACATGGCCCCACCACAGATGTTTTATCACACACCTGCACACCACTGCTCTAGGCCCACTACTCAGCAGGCCCCACCATACTGGCATCTCTGTTCTTCATCATTGTCATGAAACCCGTCAATCAAGGCACCTGTCTGGTACACTCATGATCAGCAACAGGACATCCAAAGGTTCTCCAGTGCCACCTGGTCATGGGAATTTCAAAGATTGCATGGTATTTATCTAGCCGTTTTTAAAGGATGAGGTTGGAGGCACTGTGGGTTTCCATTCATTCAGGAACCATTAAATGGTGAGAAAGATCATTTCAATGAAATCTCTGGAGAACTCTAACAAACAAGTCTTCCCAAAGAGTGGCCAAAACGTCACATGAAACCAGGCCCACTGAGGTGTACAATGTGAGGTCCATGTGTGTTTTGACTCTCAACTATGGCTGCCAGGTCTTTAAGAATAAAATCATGTGATATCCTGGCTGAGATTCCCAGTGTTCTGTGGAAAGTCACCCTGGGCTTCGATCTCAGTTTCCAGGGGGGGCTCTCATGAGTGGCCTTGGAAAATCCCAACTCAATTCATGGCAATACTTCTCTGAGTTCAGTTCCAGAACTCAGTCTCCAAGGGAATCACACCAGAGTTCAAGCCCAGGCAGACCCAGTCCTCTCTTCCACCGCCACACAAATGACCACAATTCAAACCAAAACACTGCCAAAAGGCCCTCATCTTCTTCCATATAGACAATACTCATAACCTCTGGCTGGAGGTTTCCATGAGGGGCGCAGCCTAAGACAGTGTCCACAATAAGCTCCCTTGCCCATCATTTGCCTAATGTCAGGGTGGCCTGGACACCCTTCCTTTGAACCAGGAGTGATCAAATAGGCCTGCCTTTAATACTGCTCAGCTTCTCCGCTTGGAGGCCTGCTGATCTTGGGGTATAGATTCTTTGTGTGAATTGGAGTCATGAGAAAACCCAAGCACATAATGGCTAGCCTCTGCAGGGCTTTGAAAAACTCATTTGACCCAAAGGATCCCTATTCTCACTTGATGGAGGACAGGAACCTTACAGAGGAAGGCAAGAGACTTCATCCACATTGACTGCTTTTTTGCCATATTGGCTATGGATGCACATATGGGATCTTTCTTGAGATCCATCAGGTGCTGACAATCTAAGCCACAGCCTTACACAGGGCCAAGAGGCTGATTCAGACACATCCCTTTGCAAAGCAATTAAGCAAAGAGCCACAAGTGATGCCCGTTTGTTTGCATTTGAAAACTGTTTTCTTCAGGCTTCACAAAGGGGTGTCCTGAGGCAAAGACCTTTCTGACATCCAGGGAAACAGAACAATAGGTAAGCAAAGGCCCAAAGCAGGGTTTCTCCACTGAGACTTTAATGCGCCCACTGATATCTGAGTTTTCTGAGATGCTCACTATTCATTTCAGCTATCTAGTACATGGCAATGTCACCAAGCTTGGAGGTGGTACATATCTTAGACACAAAACCATGAGCCTATTCTGAAGAGTGGCCAGTATTGAGGAAAAAACCAGAAATTTAGGAAGATAGTAGGTTTTGCCCATGGATAAGGCAAGCCCCAGTCCATTCATAAATTGGGCAGGATGAATGCTGGAAGCTTTCTACTAGACAGGACACATCCATTGATGCATTCTCTTTTCTAATGTCTACAACCACGGACACAGTGCGATACACAGACATAGCAACACTCGCCTTGTCAAAAGACTTGCTAGAAACAGTCCACTCCAAACCAAACCAACCGCCTTTCCTAGCTCTTCTCAGAACATGAGACCAAACCACAGACTCACACCCACACCCACAAAGCCACCTCCTTCCCCCAAGTAGGTCTGTGACTACCCGCAGTGTCCTCTGACTGGTGGTCCATACTATGTTCCCCCGAAATGGCCTGTCCTGTCTCAGATCTGGACTCCTTGGCCAATTCTGTGAAGTTATCAGGAGCCAGGTGTGAGCCACTACCTGCTTTCTCAGGAGAGACCCCCTTCTTAGCTTTCTTGGCAATTGGCCATCCTCACATCTGTAGGTACCAAGAAAGACTGACTCTGTCCTTGGTAAATCCAAACAAGTGAGCCCACTGGGACTGGCACTGGGACTGCCTCTGGGTGCCTGGCTTCCTGGATCCCAAGTTCAGAGAGTTCCATCACCAAGGAAGTGTGGTGAGGTCACTTCCTTCAGGAACTGAATGAGGTCACTGCCTTGGAAACCACTCTGTCCTAACTGTTGCTTCCAAGGGTCCCATGAGATGGAGGCTGCCCCTGCTTCCTGTGACACTTTCACAAGTTAGAATGGTATATCAACCATAGGCACCCAGGAAAAGCTCTCCACACAGGCCTGCTTTGGTCCATCTTGTCTACATTAAGAAGAGAGAGGCTCATTCAGACACATCTTTTCATCCTGACCAGGTTGTTTGCCACAGAAGATGACTTCTGCTCTCTCAGGTCCTTCCTGGCTGCCTACATCTTCTCCAGGGATCATTTCTCCATGGATCTTTGAGGTTCTCAGCAGGTGGAAGATCCCCTACATTCCTGTATTGTAAGACCAACTCTGTCCCTGCTCTTCTGTAAAGTTAGATTGAGGGAAAAGTAAATGCTTGGGGTTAAGAACATGTTCGATTTGGGTTAGAAATCATTCTGCTGGATGAAGAATGGTATTGGGAACCTGTGATATTTATAATAATATAGAGGTGAAATATATGTATGAAAACAGAAATCTAAGTAAGATTTGAAGGCCAGAAGGGCATTGGGCCCTTGATTGAAATACTTAGCTTTGAATTACATTCTGTACAGATGTCTCTGACAAATCCATATACAATGGCATAGGACCTTGTACCTTGGATGATTGAATGTAGAAGAGAAGATCCAGTCAAAAAGGGATAGGAGGTAGGATTAGAAAGATAGTCAGTAGGTTTAGGAAGAAGAGTGGGTATAATATTTGGACCAAAAGTTCTTTAGCAATAGGGTGTCTGTTAGAGAGTGAATGTAAATATCAGCACATGTGAAGAGTCAGTCACAATGATGAACTGGGGAAGATATGTAGGAAATCAGATATGAATATAGACATTAGGAAATCAGGAAAAGTATAAAGTGAGTGATAGGATTTGACATTTTCAACAGGGTTGAGGTTCAATATATAATCTAAGGCAGAAACAAATGTGTAGTCACCAATAGGATTGACATTTGAGAGCATTAGGCAACCTGGACAAGGATGGTTTTAGTAATCCATGCTAACTTTCCAATTAGGCTTTGGTACAATCATAAGTGTGACCTTTGCATTTTGTGTCCAGAATATCACTGTGATAAAATATATATGTAGATCAGGTGACATGAGTATTTCTTCAACTATTTTTGGGAGCAATGTATTGAAGACGTATAAATTAGCATTCGGGGGTACAAATAGGTATACCCAGGGTCTATGAGTATAGAGATAATGCATGAATAGGCCACACTGTGAATAAAGAATATAACTGGTTCCAATTTAAATAATGGATTGAATTGATATCTGAAAATATATAGGAAATCTTATATTGATACAGGATCATTCATTCCAACCAGTTAGACATCTAATGGTAACATTAGGGTGATGGTTTACCATGAGGGGTGTGTGAGTTTTGGTTCCAAAGTGATTATGGAAATCCAAAATAATATGCTTGGAAAGAAGTCTCATGAAAAGACCAGTCAAGAAACATGGAGGAATACATGTGTTCTGAAGCAGGATTTGATGGAAAGTGAACCAAATGCCTAGAAATTTGTGAACATGAGGATGAAATATATATCCTATGATGTGCATCAACTGAAGAAATAGTAATGTGCCAGTGTTGAATAAAAATAAATGTCTAAATACACATCATGTCCCATAGGAGTCTACTTGCATTGATGTTAAACAGAGTCAGTTACAGAAGAAATGTTAGGATTTCTATTCACCATTCACTGAAGTTAGTTTTCAGTACTAGGAAACAAATATGTATTTCAGGTGGATGAATATTTCTGAGAATAATCTTGTGAAAAGTTGATTATAAATCCACATACATGAACATGAATTTAGGGAGTGTAAAATAAGACACATATATTTTATATTTTGAAAAATCTGGAGAGTGTGTGTGTGTATATATACATAGATATATATACACAAACACAAACACAGAGACATTAAGAAGTAAAAATATATATGCCAATTGAAATTCATCATGAAATATATATCATTTAAAGATCCAAAAATATTTATTTTACTGAACCTGGATGTATGTATCATGTTGTTCAAGTAGGAAGCTCACCCATAGGTTGATTTTCAGTTCAAACAGCATTTAGGAGGAGTGATTTCTTCTCACAGATTGTATCTGCCAAGTCAGCCACCTCAAAAGAATGTAGCTGGGAAACCAGGTAGGATTCTGTATGTGCATGTAAAAAGACATGTGCTGAATAGGCTGCAAAGAAAGGGAGACAGGAATTCACATATTTGTGAAGTTTAGAAACACATGGAGATCTATTACATTGGACTAGATTCATAACATGTACCCTTTATAATTCAAAAGGCCTGTCCAACTACGCATCATGCCTCCTCTGAACTGCTAGTATTTTTATTCTGTTTGGGTTATTTTTCTCTATCATATTATGATTCGTACGTAGTCAGAGTCTAGTAGGGTATGGGTTAGTGTCAGGGATTCAGTTTTTGGAATGGAAAATAGGAAAATAAATCCAATGTTTATGCAAATATGTTCTACACAAAATCTTCCCACAATCATCCAGAAAAATGCCTTGACAATACCCTTGCCCCATGTAAGACGCAATTCGAGAAGAAGAGTTAGAAAATCATTGAATACATATGTGGAATGAAAAATGCTCAGGAGTTCACAACTTTGGAGGTGGTAGAGGAGTTTCCAGAAGTAAGGGACAGGATAAACACTCCACAAACATGGAGCTCTGCTGGCCTAAAGACTTCTTGAGAAACTGCCTCTGAGAATGGGCTTTTGAAATATATGTTGTTGTCAGGAGCTTTAGCTTCTTTTGTAGTGAGACCATCAAAGCTGGGTCTTCATCTATGTGACCTGGAGGATATGGTTTCTGATTTTCCAATGAACATGAGGCAGAAGTGCTGAATTCTCTCTTTGTAGGTAAACTGTGGCCATTGGGGGCTAAGTGTCTCCCCGTGGGGACTCTGAAGCCATTTGGTCATCCTCCACTTTTCGTGGTGTTTCTTGCTGCTGCACTAGGAGTTTGGTATTTGCTTCACGAAATACAAGGAGTTTAACTGGGACACAGTGCTGGAGGGAGTTCTGTCACGTGTGGTGGGTCAGGGTCCTAGGAGAATGCACCAACCATGATTCTATCTTACAGAGCGTGGCCCCTTGACCATAGCAACCTGATTCTGAACACTGTTCTGAAACCTCTTCATATAACAAGATGCCTTTACATATAAGGGTCTGCTGGGTGCACCATGTCAGTCACAAGCCATTTGGAAGCCCATCGCAGATCCACATGGCCCCACCACAGATGTTTTATCACACACCTGCACACCACTGCTCTAGGCCCACTACTCAGCAGGCCCCACCATACTGGCATCTCTGTTCTTCATCATTTTCATGAAACCCGTCAATCAAGGCACCTGTCTGGTACACTCATGATCAGCAACAGGACATCCAAAGGTTCTCCAGTGCCACCTGGTCATGGGAATTTCAAAGATTGCATGGTATTTATCTAGCCGTTTTTAAAGGATGAAGTTGAAGGCACTGTGGGTTTCCATTCATTCAGGAACCATTAAATGGTGAGAAAGATCATTTCAATGAAATCTCTGGAGAACTCTAACAAACAAGGCTTCCCAAAGAGTGGCCAAAACGTCACATGAAACCAGGCCCACTGAGGTGTACAATGTGAGGTCCATGTGTGTTTTGACTGTCAACTATGGCTGCCAGGTCTTTAAGAATAAAATCATGTGATATCCTGGCTGAGATTCCCAGTGTTCTGTGGAAAGTCACCCTGGGCTTCGATCTCAGTTTCCAGGGGGGGCTCTCATGAGTGGCCTCGGAAAATCCCAACTCAATTCATGGCAATACTTCTCTGAGTTCAGTTCCAGAACTCAGTCTCCAAGGGAATCACACCAGAGTTCAAGCCCAGGCGGACCCAGTCCTCTCTTCCACCGCAGCACAAATGACCACAATTCAAACCAAAACACTGCCAAAAGGCCCTCATCTTCTTCCATATAGACAATACTCATAACCTCTGGCTGGAGGTTTCCATGAGGGGCGCAGCCTAAGACAGTGTCCACAATAAGCTCCCTTGCCCATCATTTGCCTAATGTCAGGGTGGCCTGGACACCCTTCCTTTGAACCAGGAGTGATCAAATAGGCCTGCCTTTAATACTGCTCAGCTTCTCCGCTTGGAGGCCTGCTGATCTTGGGGTATAGATTCTTTGTGTGAATTGGAGTCATGAGAAAACCCAAGCACATAATGGCTAGCCTCTGCAGGGCTTTGAAAAACTCATTTGACCCAAAGGATCCCTATTCTCACTTGATGGAGGACAGGAACCTTACAGAGGAAGGCAAGAGACTTCATCCACATTGACTGCTTTTTTGCCATATTGGCTATGGATGCACATATGGGATCTTTCTTGAGATCCATCAGGTGCTGACAATCTAAGCCACAGCCTTACACAGGGCCAAGAGGCTGATTCAGACACATCCCTTTGCAAAGCAATTAAGCAAAGAGCCCCAAGTGATGCCCGTTCGTTTGCATTTGAAAACTGTTTTCTTTAGGCTTCACAAAGGGGTGTCCTGAGGCAAAGACCATGCTGACATCCAGGGAAACAGAACAATAGGTAAGCAAAAGGCCCAAAGCAGGGTTTCTCCACTGAGACTTTAATGGGCCCACTGATATCTGAGTTTTCTGAGATGCTCACTATTCATTTCAGCTATCTAGTACATGGCAATGTCACCAAGCTTGGAGGTGGTACATATCCTGGACACAAAACCATGAGCCTATTCTGAAGAGTGGCCAGAATTCAGGAAAAAACCAGAAATTTAGGAAGATAGTAGGTTTTGCCCATGGATAAGGCAAGCCCCAGTCCATTCATAAATTGGGCAGGATGAATGCTGGAAGCTTTCTACTAGACAGGACACATCCATTGATGCATTCTCTTTTCTAATGTCTACAACCACGGACACAGTGCGATACACAGACATAGCAACACTCGCCTTGTCAAAAGACTTGCTAGAAACAGTCCACTCCAAACCAAACCAACCGCCTTTCCTAGCTCTTCTCAGAACATGAGACCAAACCACAGACTCACACCCACACCCACAAAGCCACCTCCTTCCCCCAAGTAGGTCTGTGACTACCCGCAGTGTCCTCTGACTGGTGGTCCATACTATGTTCCCCCGAAATGGCCTGTCCTGTCTCAGATCTGGACTCCTTGGCCAATTCTGTGAAGTTATCAGGAGCCAGGGGTGAGCCACTACCTGCTTTCTCAGGAAAGACCCCCTTCAGAGCTTTCTTGGCAATTGGCCATCCTCACATCTGTAGGTACCAAGAAAGACTGACTCTGTCCTTGGTAAATCCAAACAAGTGAGCCCACTGGGACTGGCACTGGGACTGCCTCTGGGTGCCTGGCTTCCTGGATCCCAAGTTCAGAGAGTTCCATCACCAAGGAAGTGTGGTGAGGTCACTTCCTTCAGGAACTGAATGAGGTCACTGCCTTGGAAACCACTCTGTCCTAACTGTTGCTTCCAAGGGTCCCATGAGATGGAGGCTGCCCCTGCTTCCTGTGACACTTTCACAAGTTAGAATGGTATATCAACCATAGGCACCCAGGAAAAGCTCTCCACACAGGCCTGGTTTGGTCCATCTTGTCTACATTAAGAAGAGAGAGGCTCATTCAGACACATCTTTTCATCCTGACCAGGTTGTTTGCCACAGAAGATGACTTCTGCTCTCTCAGGTCCTTCCTGGCTGCCTACATCTTCTCCAGGGATCATTTCTGCATGGACCTTTGAGGTTCTCAGCAGGTGGAAGATCCCCTACATTCTTGTATTGTAAGACCAACTCTGTCCCTGCTCTTCTGTAAAGTTAGATTGAGGGAAAAGTAAATGCTTGGGGTTAAGAACATGTTCGATTTGGGTTAGAAATCATTCTGCTGGATGAAGAATGGTATTGGGAACCTGTGATATTTATAATAATATAGAGGTGAAATATATGTATGAAAACAGAAATCTAAGTAAGATTTGAAGGCCAGAAGGGCATTGGGCCCTTGATTGAAATACTTAGCTTTGAATTACATTCTGTACAGATGTCTCTGACAAATCCATATACAATGGCATAGGACCTTGTACCTTGGATGATTGAATGTAGAAGAGAAGATCCAGTCAAAAATGGATAGGAGGTAGGATTAGAAAGATAGTCAGTAGGTTTAGGAAGAAGAGTGGGTATAATATTTGGACCAAAAGTTCTTTAGCAATAGGGTGTCTGTTAGAGAGTGAATGTAAATGTCAGCACATGTGAAGAGTCAGTCACAATGATGAACTGGGGAAGATATGTAGGAAAGCAGATATGAATATAGACATTAGGAAATCAGGAAAAGTATAAAGTGAGTGATAGGATTTGACATTTTCAACAGGGTTGAGGTTGAATATATAATCTAAGGCAGAAACAAATGTGTAGTCACCAATAGGATTGACATTTGAGAGCATTAGGCAACCTGGACAAGGATGGTTTTAGTAATCCATGCTAACTTTCCAATTAGGCTTTGGTACAATCATAAGTGTGACCTTTGCATTTTGTGTCCAGAATATCACTGTGATAAAATATATATGTAGATCAGGTGACATGAGTATTTCTTCAACTATTTTTGGGAGCAATGTATTGAAGACGTATAAATTAGCATTCGGGGGTACAAATAGGTATACCCAGGGTCTATGAGTATAGAGATAATGCATGAATAGACCACACTGTGAATAAAGAATATAACTGGTTCCAATTTAAATAATGGATTGAATTGATATCTGAAAATATATAGGAAATCTTATATTGATACAGGATCATTCATTCCAACCAGTTAGACATCTAATGGTAATATTAGGGTGATGGTTTACCATGAGGGGTGTGTGAGTTTTGGTTCCAAAGTGATTATGGAAATCCAAAATAATATGCTTGGAAAGAAGTCTCATGAAAAGACCAGTCAAGAAACATGGAGGAATACATGTGTTCTGAAGCAGGATTTGATGGAAAGTGAACCAAATGCCTAGAAATTTGTGAACATGAGGATGAAATATATATCCTATGATGTGCATCAACTGAAGAAATAGTAATGTGCCAGTGTTGAATAAAAATAAATGTCTAAATACACATCATGTCCCATAGGAGTCTACTTGCATTGATGTTAAACAGAGTCAGTTACAGAAGAAATGTTAGGATTTCTATTCACCATTCACTGAAGTTAGTTTTCAGTACTAGGAAACAAATATGTATTTCAGGTGGATGAATATTTCTGAGAATAATCTTGTGAAAAGTTGATTATAAATCCACATACATGAACATGAATTTAGGGAGTGTAAAATAAGACACATATATTTTATATTTTGAAAAATCTGGAGAGTGTGTGTGTGTATATATACATAGATATATATACACAAACACAAACACAGAGACATTAAGAAGTAAAAATATATATGCCAATTGAAATTCATCATGAAATATATATCATTTAAAGATCCAAAAATATTTATTTTACTGAACCTGGATGTATGTATCATGTTGTTCAAGTAGGAAGCTCACCCATAGGTTGATTTTCAGTTCAAACAGCATTTAGGAGGAGTGATTTCTTCTCACAGATTGTATCTGCCAAGTCAGCCACCTCAAAAGAATGTAGCTGGGAAACCAGGTAGGATTCTGTATGTGCATGTAAAAAGACATGTGCTGAATAGGCTGCAAAGAAAGGGAGACAGGAATTCACATATTTGTGAAACACATGGAGATCTATTACATTGGACTAGATTCATAACATGTACCCTTTATAATTCAAAAGGCCTGTCCAACTACGCATCATGCCTCCTCTGAACTGCTAGTATTTTTATTCTGTTTGGGTTATTTTTCTCTATCATATTATGATTCGTACGTAGTCAGAGTCTAGTAGGGTATGGGTTAGTGTCAGGGATTCAGTTTTTGGAATGGAAAATAGGAAAATAAATCCAATGTTTATGCAAATATGTTCTACACAAAATCTTCCCACAATCATCCAGAAAAATGCCTTGACAATACCCTTGCCCCATGTAAGACGCAATTCGAGAAGAAGAGTTAGAAAATCATTGAATACATATGTGGAATGAAAAATGCTCAGGAGTTCACAACTTTGGAGGTGGTAGAGGAGTTTCCAGAAGTAAGGGACAGGATAAACACTCCACAAACATGGAGCTCTGCTGGCCTAAAGACTTCTTGAGAAACTGCCTCTGAGAATGGGCTTTTGAAATATATGTTGTTGTCAGGAGCTTTAGCTTCTTTTGTAGTGAGACCATCAAAGCTGGGTCTTCATCTATGTGACCTGGAGGATATGGTTTCTGATTTTCCAATGAACATGAGGCAGAAGTGCTGAATTCTCTCTTTGTAGGTAAACTGTGGCCATTGGGGGCTAAGTGTCTCCCCGTGGGGACTCTGAAGCCATTTGGTCATCCTCCACTTTTCGTGGTGTTTCTTGCTGCTGCACTAGGAGTTTGGTATTTGCTTCACGAAATACAAGGAGTTTAACTGGGACACAGTGCTGGAGGGAGTTCTGTCACGTGTGGTGGGTCAGGGTCCTAGGAGAATGCACCAACCATGATTCTATCTTACAGAGCGTGGCCCCTTGACCATAGCAACCTGATTCTGAACATTGTTCTGAAACCTCTTCATATAACAAGATGCCTTTACATATAAGGGTCTGCTGGGTGCACCATGTCAGTCACAAGCCATTTGGAAGCCCATCGCAGATCCACATGGCCCCACCACAGATGTTTTATCACACACCTGCACACCACTGCTCTACGCCCACTACTCAGCAGGCCCCACCATACTGGCATCTCTGTTCTTCATCATTTTCATGAAACCCATCAATCAAGGCACCTGTCTGGTACACTCATGATCAGCAACAGGACATCCAAAGGTTCTCCAGTGCCACCTGGTCATGGGAATTTCAAAGATTGCATGGTATTTATCTAGCCGTTTTTAAAGGATGAAGTTGAAGGCACTGTGGGTTTCCATTCATTCAGGAACCATTAAATGGTGAGAAAGATCATTTCAATGAAATCTCTGGAGAACTCTAACAAACAAGGCTTCCCAAAGAGTGGCCAAAACGTCACATGAAACCAGGCCCACTGAGGTGTACAATGTGAGGTCCATGTGTGTTTTGACTGTCAACTATGGCTGCCAGGTCTTTAAGAATAAAATCATGTGATATCCTGGCTGAGATTCCCAGTGTTCTGTGGAAAGTCACCCTGGGCTTCGATCTCAGTTTCCAGGGGGGGCTCTCATGAGTGGCCTCGGAAAATCCCAACTCAATTCATGGCAATACTTCTCTGAGTTCAGTTCCAGAACTCAGTCTCCAAGGGAATCACACCAGAGTTCAAGCCCAGGCGGACCCAGTCCTCTCTTCCACCGCAGCACAAATGACCACAATTCAAACCAAAACACTGCCAAAAGGCCCTCATCTTCTTCCATATAGACAATACTCATAACCTCTGGCTGGAGGTTTCCATGAGGGGCGCAGCCTAAGACAGTGTCCACAATAAGCTCCCTTGCCCATCATTTGCCTAATGTCAGGGTGGCCTGGACACCCTTCCTTTGAACCAGGAGTGATCAAATAGGCCTGCCTTTAATACTGCTCAGCTTCTCCGCTTGGAGGCCTGCTGATCTTGGGGTATAGATTCTTTGTGTGAATTGGAGTCATGAGAAAACCCAAGCACATAATGGCTAGCCTCTGCAGGGCTTTGAAAAACTCATTTGACCCAAAGGATCCCTATTCTCACTTGATGGAGGACAGGAACCTTACAGAGGAAGGCAAGAGACTTCATCCACATTGACTGCTTTTTTTGCCATATTGGCTATGGATGCACATATGGGATCTTTCTTGAGATCCATCAGGTGCTGACAATCTAAGCCACAGCCTTACACAGGGCCAAGAGGCTGATTCAGACACATCCCTTTGCAAAGCAATTAAGCAAAGAGCCACAAGTGATGCCCGTTCGTTTGCATTTGAAAACTGTTTTCTTTAGGCTTCACAAAGGGGTGTCCTGAGGCAAAGACCATGCTGACATCCAGGGAAACAGAACAATAGGTAAGCAAAAGGCCCAAAGCAGGGTTTCTCCACTGAGACTTTAATGGGCCCACTGATATCTGAGTTTTCTGAGATGCTCACTATTCATTTCAGCTATCTAGAACATGGCAATGTCACCAAGCTTGGAGGTGGTACATATCCTGGACACAAAACCATGAGCCTATTCTGAAGAGTGGCCAGAATTCAGGAAAAAACCAGAAATTTAGGAAGATAGTAGGTTTTGCCCATGGATAAGGCAAGCCCCAGTCCATTCATAAATTGGGCAGGATGAATGCTGGAAGCTTTCTACTAGACAGGACACATCCATTGATGCATTCTCTTTTCTAATGTCTACAACCACGGACACAGTGCGATACACAGACATAGCAACACTCGCCTTGTCAAAAGACTTGCTAGAAACAGTCCACTCCAAACCAAACCAACCGCCTTTCCTAGCTCTTCTCAGAACATGAGACCAAACCACAGACTCACACCCACACCCACAAAGCCACCTCCTTCCCCCAAGTAGGTCTGTGACTACCCGCAGTGTCCTCTGACTGGTGGTCCATACTATGTTCCCCCGAAATGGCCTGTCCTGTCTCAGATCTGGACTCCTTGGCCAATTCTGTGAAGTTATCAGGAGCCAGGGGTGAGCCACTACCTGCTTTCTCAGGAAAGACCCCCTTCAGAGCTTTCTTGGCAATTGGCCATCCTCACATCTGTAGGTACCAAGAAAGACTGACTCTGTCCTTGGTAAATCCAAACAAGTGAGCCCACTGGGACTGGCACTGGGACTGCCTCTGGGTGCCTGGCTTCCTGGATCCCAAGTTCAGAGAGTTCCATCACCAAGGAAGTGTGGTGAGGTCACTTCCTTCAGGAACTGAATGAGGTCACTGCCTTGGAAACCACTCTGTCCTAACTGTTGCTTCCAAGGGTCCCATGAGATGGAGGCTTCCCCTGCTTCCTGTGACACTTTCACAAGTTAGAATGGTATATCAACCATAGGCACCCAGGAAAAGCTCTCCACACAGGCCTGGTTTGGTCCATCTTGTCTACATTAAGAAGAGAGAGGCTCATTCAGACACATCTTTTCATCCTGACCAGGTTGTTTGCCACAGAAGATGACTTCTGCTCTCTCAGGTCCTTCCTGGCTGCCTACATCTTCTCCAGGGATCATTTCTGCATGGACCTTTGAGGTTCTCAGCAGGTGGAAGATCCCCTACATTCTTGTATTGTAAGACCAACTCTGTCCCTGCTCTTCTGTAAAGTTAGATTGAGGGAAAAGTAAATGCTTGGGGTTAAGAACATGTTCGATTTGGGTTAGAAATCATTCTGCTGGATGAAGAATGGTATTGGGAACCTGTGATATTTATAATAATATAGAGGTGAAATATATGTATGAAAACAGAAATCTAAGTAAGATTTGAAGGCCAGAAGGGCATTGGGCCCTTGATTGAAATACTTAGCTTTGAATTACATTCTGTACAGATGTCTCTGACAAATCCATATACAATGGCATAGGACCTTGTACCTTGGATGATTGAATGTAGAAGAGAAGATCCAGTCAAAAATGGATAGGAGGTAGGATTAGAAAGATAGTCAGTAGGTTTAGGAAGAAGAGTGGGTATAATATTTGGACCAAAAGTTCTTTAGCAATAGGGTGTCTGTTAGAGAGTGAATGTAAATGTCAGCACATGTGAAGAGTCAGTCACAATGATGAACTGGGGAAGATATGTAGGAAAGCAGATATGAATATAGACATTAGGAAATCAGGAAAAGTATAAAGTGAGTGATAGGATTTGACATTTTCAACAGGGTTGAGGTTGAATATATAATCTAAGGCAGAAACAAATGTGTAGTCACCAATAGGATTGACATTTGAGAGCATTAGGCAACCTGGACAAGGATGGTTTTAGTAATCCATGCTAACTTTCCAATTAGGCTTTGGTACAATCATAAGTGTGACCTTTGCATTTTGTGTCCAGAATATCACTGTGATAAAATATATATGTAGATCAGGTGACATGAGTATTTCTTCAACTATTTTTGGGAGCAATGTATTGAAGACGTATAAATTAGCATTCGGGGGTACAAATAGGTATACCCAGGGTCTATGAGTATAGAGATAATGCATGAATAGACCACACTGTGAATAAAGAATATAACTGGTTCCAATTTAAATAATGGATTGAATTGATATCTGAAAATATATAGGAAATCTTATATTGATACAGGATCATTCATTCCAACCAGTTAGACATCTAATGGTAATATTAGGGTGATGGTTTACCATGAGGGGTGTGTGAGTTTTGGTTCCAAAGTGATTATGGAAATCCAAAATAATATGCTTGGAAAGAAGTCTCATGAAAAGACCACTCAAGAAACATGGAGGAATACATGTGTTCTGAAGCAGGATTTGATTGAAAGTGAACCAAATGCCTAGAAATTTGTGAACATGAGGATGAAATATATATCCTATGATGTGCATCAACTGAAGAAATAGTAATGTGCCAGTGTTGAATAAAAATAAATGTCTAAATACACATCATGTCCCATAGGAGTCTACTTGCATTGATGTTAAACAGAGTCAGTTACAGAAGAAATGTTAGGATTTCTATTCACCATTCACTGAAGTTAGTTTTCAGTACTAGGAAACAAATATGTATTTCAGGTGGATGAATATTTCTGAGAATAATCTTGTGAAAAGTTGATTATAAATCCACATACATGAACATGAATTTAGGGAGTGTAAAATAAGACACATATATTTTATATTTTGAAAAATCTGGAGAGTGTGTGTGTGTATATACATAGATATATATACACAAATACAAACACAGAGACATTAAGAAGTAAAAATATATATGCCAATTGAAATTCATCATGAAATATATATCATTTAAAGATCCAAAAATCTTTATTTTACTGAACCTGGATGTATGTATCATGTTGTTCAAGTAGGAAACTCACCCATAGGTTGATTTTCCGTTCAAACAGCATTTAGGAGGAGTGATTTCTTCTCACAGATTGTATCTGCCAAGTCAGCCACCTCAAAAGAATGTAGCTGGGAAACCAGGTAGGATTGTGTATGTGCATGTAAAAAGACATGTGCTGAATAAGCTGCAAAGAAAGGGAGACAGGAATTCACATATTTGTGAAGTTTAAAAACACATGGAGATCTATTACATTGGACTAGATTCATAACATGTACCCTTTATAATTCAAAAGGCCTGTCCAACTACGCATCATGCCTCCTCTGAACTGCTAGTACTTTTATTCTGTTTGGGTTATTTTTCTCTATCATATTATGATTCGTAGTCAGAGTCTAGTAGGGTATGGGTTAGGGTCAGGGATTCAGTTTTTGGAATGGAAAATAGGAAAATAAATCCAATGTTTATGCAAATATGTTCTACACAAAATCTTCCCACAATCATCCAGAAAAATGCCTTGACAATACCCTTGCCCCATGTAAGACGCAATTCGAGAAGAAGAGTTAGAAAATCATTGAATACATATGTGGAATGAAAAATGCTCAGGAGTTCACAACTTTGGAGGTGGTAGAGGAGTTTCCAGAAGTAAGGGACAGGATAAACACTCCACAACCATGGAGCTCTGCTGGCCTAAAGACTTCTTGAGAAACTGCCTCTGAGAATGGGCTTTTGAAATATATGTTGTTGTCAGGAGCTTTAGCTTCTTTTGTAGTGAGACCATCGAAGCTGGGTCTTCATCTATGTGACCTGGAGGATATGGTTTCTGATTTTCCAATGAACATGAGGCAGAAGTGCTGAATTCTCTCTTTGTAGGTAAACTGTGGCCATTGGGGGCTACCTGTCTCCCCGTGGGGACTCTGAAGCCATTTGGTCATCCTCCACTTTTCGTGGTGTTTCTTGCTGCTGCACTAGGAGTTTGGTATTTGCTTCACGAAATACAAGGAGTTTAACTGGGACACAGTGCTGGAGGGAGTTCTGTCACGTGTGGTGGGTCAGGGTCCTAGGAGAATGCACCAACCATGATTCTATCTTACAGAGCGTGGCCCCTTGACCATAGCAACCTGATTCTGAACATTGTTCTGAAACCTCTTCATATAACAAGATGCCTTTACATATAAGGGTCTGCTGGGTGCACCATGTCAGTCACAAGCCATGTGGAAGCCCATCGCAGATCCACATGGCCCCACCACAGATGTTTTATCACACACCTGCACTCCACTGCTCTAGGCCCACTACTCAGCAGGCCCCACCATACTGGCATCTCTGTTCTTCATCATTTTCATGAAACCCGTCAATCAAGGCACCTGTCTGGTATACTCATGATCAGCAACAGGACATCCAAAGGTTCTCCAGTGCCACCTGGTCATGGGAATTTCAAAGATTGCATGGTATTTATCTAGCCGTTTTTAAAGGATGAAGTTGGAGGCACTGTGGGTTTCCATTCATTCAGGAACCATTAAATGGTGAGAAAGATCATTTCAATGAAATCTCTGGAGAACTCTAACAAACAAGGCTTCCCAAAGAGTGGCCAAAACGTCACATGAAACCAGGCCCACTGAGGTGTACAATGTGAGGTCCATGTGTGTTTTGACTCTCAACTATGGCTGCCAGGTCTTTAAGAATAAAATCATGTGATATCCTGGCTGAGATTCCCAGTGTTCTGTGGAAAGTCACCCTGGGCTTCGATCTCAGTTTCCAGGGGGGGCTCTCATGAGTGGCCTCGGAAAATCCCAACTCAATTCATGGCAATACTTCTCTGAGTTCAGTTCCAGAACTCAGTCTCCAAGGGAATCACACCAGAGTTCAAGCCCCGGAGGACCCAGTCCTCTCTTCCACCGCCACACAAATGACCACAATTCAAACCAAAACACTGCCAAAAGGCCCTCATCTTCTTCCATATAGACAATACTCATAACCTCTGGCTGGAGGTTTCCATGAGGGGCGCAGCCTAAGACAGTGTCCACAATAAGCTCCCTTGACCATCATTTGCCTAATGTCAGGGTGGCCTGGACACCCTTCCTTTGAACCAGGAGTGATCAAATAGGCCTGCCTTTAATACTGCTCAGCTTCTCCGCTTGGAGGCCTGCTGATCTTGGGTTATAGATTCTTTGTGTGAATTGGAGTCATGAGAAAACCCAAGCACATAATGGCTAGCCTCTGCAGCGCTTTGAAAAACTCATTTGACCCAAAGGATCCCTATTCTCACTTGATGGAGGACAGGAACCTTACAGAGGAAGGCAAGAGACTTCATCCACATTGACTGCTTTTTTGCCATATTGGCTATGGATGCACATATGGGATCTTTCTTGAGATCCATCAGGTGCTGACAATCTAAGCCACAGCCTTACACAGGGCCAAGAGGCTGATTCAGACACATCCCTTTGCAAAGCAATTAAGCAAAGAGCCACAAGTGATGCCCGTTCGTTTGCATTTGAAAACTGTTTTCTTCGGGCTTCACAAAGGGGTGACCTGAGGCAAAGACCTTGCTGACATCCAGGGAAACAGAACAATAGGTAAGCAAAAGGCCCAAATCAGGGTTTCTCCACTGAGACTTTAATGGGCCCACTGATATCTGAGTTTTCTGAGATGCTCACTATTCATTTCAGCTATCTAGTACATGGCAATGTCACCAAGCTTGGAGGTGGTACATACCTTGGACACATAACCATGAGCCTATTCTGAAGAGTGGCCAGAATTCAGGAAATAACCAGAAATTTAGGAAGATAGTAGGTTTTGCCCATGGATAAGGCAAGCCCCAGTCCATTCATAAATTGGGCAGGATGAATGCTGGAAGCTTTCTACTAGACAGGACACATCCATTGATGCATTCTCTTTTCTAATGTCTACAACCACGGACACAGTGCGATACACAGACATAGCAACACTCGCCTTGTCAAAAGACTAGCTAGAAACAGTCCACTCCAAACCAAACCAACCGCCTTTCCTAGCTCTTCTCAGAACATGAGACCAAACCACAGACTCAAACCCACACCCACAAAGCCACCTCCTTCCCCCATGTAGGTCTGTGACTACCAGCAGTGTCCTCTGACTGGTGGTCCATACTATGTTCCCCCGAAATGGCCTGTCCTGTCTCAGATCTGGACTCCTTGGCCAATTCTGTGAAGTTATCAGTAGCCAGGGGTGAGCCACTACCTGCTTTCTCAGGAAAGACCCCCTTCAGAGCTTTCTTGGCAATTGGCCATCCTCACATCTGTAGGTACCAAGAAAGACTGACTCTGTCCTTGGTAAATCCAAACAAGTGAGCCCACTGGGACTGGCACTGGGACTGCCTCTGGGTGCCTGGCTTCCTGGATCCCAAGTTCAGAGAGTTCCATCACCAAGGAAGTGTGGTGAGGTCACTTCCTTAAGGAACTGAATGAAGTCACTGCCTTGGAAACCACTCTGTCCTAACTGTTGCTTCCAAGGGTCCCATGAGATGGAGGCTGCCCCTGCTTCCTGTGACACTTTCACAAGTTAGAATGGTATATCAACCATAGGCACCCAGGAAAAGCTCTCCACACAGGCCTGGTTTGGTCCATCTTGTCTACATTAAGAAGAGAGAGGCTCATTCAGACACATCTTTTCATCCTGACCAGGTTGTTTGCCACAGAAGATGACTTCTGCTCTCTCAGGTCCTTCCTGGCTGCCTACATCTTCTCCAGGGATCATTTCTGCATGGATCTTTGAGGTTCTCAGCAGGTGGAAGATCCCCTACATTCCTGTATTGTAAGACCAACTCTGTCCCTGCTCTTCTGTAAAGTTAGATTGAGGGAAAAGTAAATGCTTGGGGTTAAGAACATGTTCGATTTGGGTTAGAAATCATTCTGCTGGATGAAGAATGGTATTGGGAACCTGTGATATTTATAATAATATAGAGGTGAAATATATGTATGAAAACAGAAATCTAAGTAAGATTGGAAGGCCAGAAGGGCATTAGGCCCTTGATTGAAATACTTAGCTTTGAATTACATTCTGTACAGATGTCTCTGACAAATCCATATACAATGGCATAGGACCTTGTACCTTGGATGATTGAATGTAGAAGAGAAGATCCAGTCAAAAAGGGATAGGAGGTAGGATTAGAAAGATAGTCAGTAGTTTTAGGAAGAAGAGTGGGTATAATATTTGGACCAAAAGTTCTTTAGCAATAGGGTGTCTGTTAGAGAGTGAATATAAATGTCAGCACATGTGAAGAGTCAGTCACAATGATGAACTGGGGAAGATATGTAGGAAAGCAGATATGAATATAGACATTAGGAAATCAGGAAAAGTATAAAGTGAGTGATAGGATTTGACATTTTCAACAGGGTTGAGGTTGAATATATAATCTAAGGCAGAAACAAATGTGTAGTCACCAATAGGATTGACATTTGAGAGCATTAGGCAACCTGGACAAGGATGGTTTTAGTAATCCATGCTAACTTTCCAATTAGGCTTTGGTACAATCATAAGTGTGACCTTTGCATTTTGTGTCCAGAATATCACTGTGATAAAATATATATGTAGATCAGGTGACATGAGTATTTCTTCAACTATTTTTGGGAGCAATGTATTGAAGACGTATAAATTAGCATTCGGGGGTACAAATAGGTATACCCAGGGTCTATGAGTATAGAGATAATGCATGAATAGACCACACTGTGAATAAAGAATATAACTGGTTCCAATTTAAATAATGGATTGAATTGATATCTGAAAATATATAGGAAATCTTATATTGATACAGGATCATTCATTCCAACCAGTTAGACATCTAATGGTAACATTAGGGTGATGGTTTACCATGAGGGGTGTGTGAGTTTTGGTTCCAAAGTGATTATGGAAATCCAAAATAATATGCTTGGAAAGAAGTCTCATGAAAAGACCAGTCAAGAAACATGGAGGAATACATGTGTTCTGAAGCAGGATTTGATGGAAAGTGAACCAAATGCCTAGAAATTTGTGAACATGAGGATGAAATATATATCCTATGATGTGCATCAACTGAAGAAATAGTAATGTGCCAGTGTTGAATAAAAATAAATGTCTAAATACACATCATGTCCCATAGGAGTCTACTTGCATTGATGTTAAACAGAGTCAGTTACAGAAGAAATGTTAGGATTTCTATTCACCATTCACTGAAGTTAGTTTTCAGTACTAGGAAACAAATATGTATTTCAGGTGGATGAATATTTCTGAGAATAATCTTGTGAAAAGTTGATTATAAATCCACATACATGAACATGAATTTAGGGAGTGTAAAATAAGACACATATATTTTATATTTTGAAAAATCTGGAGAGTGTGTGTGTGTATATATACATAGATATATATACACAAACACAAACACAGAGACATTAAGAAGTAAAAATATATATGCCAATTGAAATTCATCATGAAATATATATCATTTAAAGATCCAAAAATATTTATTTTACTGAACCTGGATGTATGTATCATGTTGTTCAAGTAGGAAGCTCACCCATAGGTTGATTTTCAGTTCAAACAGCATTTAGGAGGAGTGATTTCTTCTCACAGATTGTATCTGCCAAGTCAGCCACCTCAAAAGAATGTAGCTGGGAAACCAGGTAGGATTCTGTATGTGCATGTAAAAAGACATGTGCTGAATAGGCTGCAAAGAAAGGGAGACAGGAATTCACATATTTGTGAAGTTTAAAAACACATGGAGATCTATTACATTGGACTAGATTCATAACATGTACCCTTTATAATTCAAAAGGCCTGTCCAACTACGCATCATGCCTCCTCTGAACTGCTAGTATTTTTATTCTGTTTGGGTTATTTTTCTCTATCATATTATGATTCGTACGTAGTCAGAGTCTAGTAGTGTATGGGTTAGTGTCAGGGATTCAGTTTTTGGAATGGAAAATAGGAAAATAAATCCAATGTTTATGCAAATATGTTCTACACAAAATCTTCCCACAATCATCCAGAAAAATGCCTTGACAATACCCTTGCCCCATGTAAGATGCAATTCGAGAAGAAGAGTTAGAAAATCATTGAATACATATGTGGAATGAAAAATGCTCAGGAGTTCACAACTTTGGAGGTGGTAGAGGAGTTTCCAGAAGTAAGGGACAGGATAAACACTCCACAACCATGGAGCTCTGCTGGCCTAAAGACTTCTTGAGAAACTGCCTCTGAGAATGGGCTTTTGAAATATATGTTGTTGTCAGGAGCTTTAGCTTCTTTTGTAGTGAGACCATCAAAGCTGGGTCTTCATCTATGTGACCTGGAGGATATGGTTTCTGATTTTCCAATGATCATGAGGCAGAAGTGCTGAATTCTCTCTTTGTAGGTAAACTGTGGCCATTGGGGGCTAAGTGTCTCCCCGTGGGGACTCTGAAGCCATTTGGTCATCCTCCACTTTTCGTGGTGTTTCTTGCTGCTGCACTAGGAGTTTGGTATTTGCTTCACGAAATACATGGAGTTTAACTGGGACACAGTGCTGGAGGGAGTTCTGTCACGTGTGGTGGGTCAGGGTCCTAGGAGAATGCGCCAACCATGATTCTATCTTACAGAGCGTGGCCCCTTGACCATAGCAACCTGATTCTGAACATTGTTCTGAAACCTCTTCATATAACAAGATGCCTTTACATATAAGGGTCTGCTGGGTGCACCATGTCAGTCACAAGCCATTTGGAAGCCCATCGCAGATCCACATGGCCCCACCACAGATGTTTTATCACACACCTGCACACCACTGCTCTAGGCCCACTACTCAGCAGGCCCCACCATACTGGCATCTCTGTTCTTCATCATTTTCATGAAACCCGTCAATCAAGGCACCTGTCTGGTACACTCATGATCAGCAACAGGACATCCAAAGGTTCTCCAGTGCCACCTGGTCATGGGAATTTCAAAGATGGCATGGTATTTATCTAGCCGTTTTTAAAGGATGAAGTTGAAGGCACTGTGGGTTTCCATTCATTCAGGAACCATTAAATGGTGAGAAAGATCATTTCAATGAAATCTCTGGAGAACTCTAACAAACAAGGCTTCCCAAAGAGTGGCCAAAACGTCACATGAAACCAGGCCCACTGAGGTGTACAATGTGAGGTCCATGTGTGTTTTGACTCTCAACTATGGCTGCCAGGTCTTTAAGAATAAAATCATGTGATATCCTGGCTGAGATTCCCAGTGTTCTGTGGAAAGTCACCCTGGGCTTCGATCTCAGTTTCAAGGGGGGGCTCTCATGAGTGGCCTCGGAAAATCCCAACTCAATTCATGGCAATACTTCTCTGAGTTCAGTTCCAGAACTCAGTCTCCAAGGGAATCACACCAGAGTTCAAGCCCAGGCGGACCCAGTCCTCTCTTCCACCGCAGCACAAATGACCACAATTCAAACCAAAACACTGCCAAAAGGCCCTCATCTTCTTCCATATAGACAATACTCATAACCTCTGGCTGGAGGTTTCCATGAGGGGCGCAGCCTAAGACAGTGTCCACAATAAGCTCCCTTGCCCATCATTTGCCTAATGTCAGGGTGGCCTGGACACCCTTCCTTTGAACCAGGAGTGATCAAATAGGCCTGCCTTTAATACTGCTCAGCTTCTCCGCTTGGAGGCCTGCTGATCTTGGGGTCTAGATTCTTTGTGTGAATTGGAGTCATGAGAAAACCCAAGCACATAATGGCTAGCCTCTGCAGGGCTTTGAAAAACTCATTTGACCCAAAGGATCCCTATTCTCACTTGATGGAGGACAGGAACCTTACAGAGGAAGGCAAGAGACTTCATCCACATTGACTGCTTTTTTGCCATATTGGCTATGGATGCACATATGGGATCTTTCTTGAGATCCATCAGGTGCTGACAATCTAAGCCACAGCCTTACACAGGGCCAAGAGGCTGATTCAGACACATCCCTTTGCAAAGCAATTAAGCAAAGAGCCACAAGTGATGCCCGTTCGTTTGCATTTGAAAACTGTTTTCTTTAGGCTTCACAAAGGGGTGTCCTGAGGCAAAGACCTTGCTGACATCCAGGGAAACAGAACAATAGGTAAGCAAAAGGCCCAAAGCAGGGTTTCTCCACTGAGACTTTAATGGGCCCACTGATATCTGAGTTTTCTGAGATGCTCACTATTCATTTCAGCTATCTAGTACATGGCAATGTCACCAAGCTTGGAGGTGGTACATATCTTGGACACACAACCATGAGCCTATTCTGAAGAGTGGCCAGAATTCAGGAAAAAACCAGAAATTTAGGAAGATAGTAGGTTTTGCCCATGGATAAGGCATGCCCCAGTCCATTCATAAATTGGGCAGGATGAATGCTGGAAGCTTTCTACTAGACAGGACACATCCATTGATGCATTCTCTTTTCTAATGTCTACAACCACGGACACAGTGCGATACACAGACATAGCAACACTCGCCTTGTCAAAAGACTTGCTAGAAACAGTCCACTCCAAACCAAACCAACCGCCTTTCCTAGCTCTTCTCAGAACATGAGACCAAACCACAGACTCACACCCACACCCACAAAGCCACCTCCTTCCCCCTAGTAGGTCTGTGACTACCCGCAGTGTCCTCTGACTGGTGGTCCATACTATGTTCCCCCGAAATGGCCTGTCCTGTCTCAGATCTGGACTCCTTGGCCAATTCTGTGAAGTTATCAGGAGCCAGGGGTGAGCCACTACCTGCTTTCTCAGGAAAGACCCCCTTCAGAGCTTTCTTGGCAATTGGCCATCCTCACATCTGTAGGTACCAAGAAAGACTGACTCTGTCCTTGGTAAATCCAAACAAGTGAGCCCACTGGGACTGCCTCTGGGTGCCTGGCTTCCTGGATCCCAAGTTCAGAGAGTTCCATCACCAAGGAAGTGTGGTGAGGTCACTTCCTTCAGGAACTGAATGAGGTCACTGCCTTGGAAACCACTCTGTCCTAACTGTTGCTTCCAAGGGTCCCATGAGATGGAGGCTGCCCCTGCTTCCTGTGACACTTTCACAAGTTAGAATGGTATATCAACCATAGGCACCCAGGAAAAGCTCTCCACACAGGCCTGGTTTGGTCCATCTTGTCTACATTAAGAAGAGAGAGGCTCATTCAGACACATCTTTTCATCCTGACCAGGTTGTTTGCCACAGAAGATGACTTCTGCTCTCTCACGTCCTTCCTGGCTGCCTACATCTTCTCCAGGGATCATTTCTGCATGGACCTTTGAGGTTCTCAGCAGGTGGAAGATCCCCTACATTCCTGTATTGTAAGACCAACTCTGTCCCTGCTCTTCTGTAAAGTTAGATTGAGGGAAAAGTAAATGCTTGGGGTTAAGAACATGTTCGATTTGGGTTAGAAATCATTCTGCTGGATGAAGAATGGTATTGGGAACCTGTGATATTTATAATAATATAGAGGTGAGATATATGTATGAAAACAGAAATCTAAGTAAGATTTGAAGGCCAGAAGGGCATTGGGCCCTTGATTGAAATACTTAGCTTTGAATTACATTCTGTACAGATGTCTCTGACACATCCATATACAATGGCATAGGACCTTGTACCTTGGATGATTGAATGTAGAAGAGAAGATCCAGTCAAAAAGGGATAGGAGGTAGGATTAGAAAGATAGTCAGTAGGTTTAGGAAGAAGAGTGGGTATAATATTTGGACCAAAAGTTCTTTAGCAATAGGGTGTCTGTTAGAGAGTGAATGTAAATGTCAGCACATGTGAAGAGTCAGTCACAATGATGAACTGGGGAAGATATGTAGGAAAGCAGATATGAATATAGACATTAGGAAATCAGGAAAAGTATAAAGTGAGTGATAGGATTTGACATTTTCAACAGGGTTGAGGTTCAATATATAATCTAAGGCAGAAACAAATGTGTAGTCACCAATAGGATTGACATTTGAGAGCATTAGGCAACCTGGACAAGGATGGTTTTAGTAATCCATGCTAACTTTCCAATTAGGCTTTGGTACAATCATAAGTGTGACCTTTGCATTTTGTGTCCAGAATATCACTGTGATAAAATATATATGTAGATCAGGTGACATGAGTATTTCTTCAACTATTTTTGGGAGCAATGTATTGAAGACGTATAAATTAGCATTCGGGGGTACAAATAGGTATACCCAGGGTCTATGAGTATAGAGATAATGCATGAATAGACCACACTGTGAATAAAGAATATAACTGGTTCCAATTTAAATAATGGATTGAATTGATATCTGAAAATATATAGGAAATCTTATATTGATACAGGATCATTCATTCCAACCAGTTAGACATCTAATGGTAATATTAGGGTGATGGTTTACCATGAGGGGTGTGTGAGTTTTGGTTCCAAAGTGATTATGGAAATCCAAAATAATATGCTTGGAAAGAAGTCTCATGAAAAGACCAGTCAAGAAACATGGAGGAATACATGTGTTCTGAAGCAGGATTTGATGGAAAGTGAACCAAATGCCTAGAAATTTGTGAACATGAGGATGAAATATATATCCTATGATGTGCATAAACTGAAGAAATAGTAATGTGCCAGTGTTGAATAAAAATAAATGTCTAAATACACATCGTGTCTTAAAGGAGTCTACTTGCATTGATGTTAAACAGAGTCAGTTACAGAAGAAATGTTAGGATTTCTATTCACCATTCACTGATGTTAGTTTTCAGTACTAGGAAACAAATATGTATTTCAGGTGGATGAATATTTCTGAGAATAATCTTGTGAAAAGTTGATTATAAATCCACATACATGAACATGAATTTAGGGAGTGTAAAATAAGACACATATATTTTATATTTTGAAAAATCTGGAGAGTGTGTGTGTGTATATATACATAGATATATATACACAAACACAAACACAGAGACATTAAGAAGTAAAAATATATATGCCAATTGAAATTCATCATGAAATATATATCATTTAAAGATCCAAAAATATTTATTTTACTGAACCTGGATGTATGTATCATGTTGTTCAAGTAGGAAGCTCACCCATAGGTTGATTTTCCGTTCAAACAGCATTTAGGAGGAGTGATTTCTTCTCACAGATTGTATCTGCCAAGTCAGCCACCTCAAAAGAATGTAGCTGGGAAACCAGGTAGGATTCTGTATGTGCATGTAAAAAGACATGTGCTGAATAGGCTGCAAAGAAAGGGAGACAGGAATTCACATATTTGTGAAGTTTAAAAACACATGGAGATCTATTACATTGGACTAGATTCATAACATGTACCCTTTATAATTCAAAAGGCCTGTCCAACTACGCATCATGCCTCCTCTGAACTGCTAGTATTTTTATTCTGTATGGGTTATTTTTCTCTATCATATTATGATTCGTAGTCAGAGTCCAGTAGGGTATGGGTTAGTGTCAGGGATTCAGTTTTTGGAATGGAAAATAGGAAAATAAATCCAATGTTTATGCAAATATGTTCTACACAAAATCTTCCCACAATCATCCAGAAAAAAGCCTTGACAATACCCTTGCCCCATGTAGGATGCAATTCGAGAAGAAGAGTTAGAAAATCATTGAATACATATGTGGAATGAAAAATGCTCAGGAGTTCACAACTTTGGAGGTGGTAGAGGAGTTTCCAGAAGTAAGGGACAGGATAAACACTCCACAAACATGGAGCTCTGCTGGCCTAAAGACTTCTTGAGAAACTGCCTCTGAGAATGGGCTTTTGAAATATATGTTGTTGTCAGGAGCTTTAGCTTCTTTTGTAGTGAGACCATCAAACCTGGGTCTTCATCTATGTGACCTGGAGGATATGGTTTCTGATTTTCCAATGAACATGAGGCAGAAGTGCTGAATTCTCTCTTTGTAGGTAAACTGTGGCCATTGGGGGCTAAGTGTCTCCCCGTGGGGACTCTGAAGCCATTTGGTCATCCTCCACTTTTCGTGGTGTTTCTTGCTGCTGCACTAGGAGTTTGGTATTTGCTTCACGAAATACAAGGAGTTTAACTGGGACACAGTGCTGGAGGGAGTTCTGTCACGTGTGGTGGGTCAGGGTCCTAGGAGAATGCACCAACCATGATTCTATCTTACAGAGCGTGGCCCCTTGACCATAGCAACCTGATTCTGAACATTGTTCTGAAACCTCTTCATATAACAAGATGCCTTTACATATAAGGGTCTGCTGGGTGCACCATGTCAGTCACAAGCCATTTGGAAGCCCATCGCAGATCCACATGGCCCCACCACAGATGTTTTATCACACACCTGCACACCACTGCTCTAGGCCCACTACTCAGCAGGCCCCACCATACTGGCATCTCTGTTCTTCATCATTGTCATGAAACCCGTCAATCAAGGCACCTGTCTGGTACACTCATGATCAGCAACAGGACATCCAAAGGTTCTCCAGTGCCACCTGGTCATGGGAATTTCAAAGATTGCATGGTATTTATCTAGCCGTTTTTAAAGGATGAAGTTGGAGGCACTGTGTGTTTCCATTCATTCAGTAACCATTAAATGGTGAGAAACATCATTTCAATGAAATCTCTGGAGAACTCTAACAAACAAGGCTTCCCAAAGAGTGGCCAAAACGTCACATGAAACCAGGCCCACTGAGGTGTACAATGTGAGGTCCATGTGTGTTTTGACTCTCAACTATGGCTGCCAGGTCTTTAAGAATAAAATCATGTGATATCCTGGCTGAGATTCCCAGTGTTCTGTGGAAAGTCACCCTGGGCTTCGATCTCAGTTTCCAGGGGGGGGCTCTCATGAGTGGCCTCGGAAAATCCCAACACAATTCATGGCAATACTTCTCTGAGTTCAGTTCCAGAACTCAGTCTCCAAGGGAATCACACCAGAGTTCAAGCCCAGGCGGACTCAGTCCTCTCTTCCACCGCCACACAAATGACCACAATTCAAACCAAAACACTGCCAAAAGGCCCTCATCTTCTTCCATATAGACAATACTCATAACCTCTGGCTGGAGGTTTCCATGAGGGGCGCAGCCTAAGACAGTGTCCACAATAAGCTCCCTTGCCCATCATTTGCCTAATGTCAGGGTGGCCTGGACACCCTTCCTTTGAACCAGGAGTGATCAAATAGGCCTGCCTTTAATACTGCTCAGCTTCTCCGCTTGGAGGCCTGCTGATCTTGGGGTATAGATTCTTTGTGTGAATTGGAGTCATGAGAAAACCCAAGCACATAATGGCTAGCCTCTGCAGGGCTTTGAAAAACTCATTTGACCCAAAGGATCCCTATTCTCACTTGATGGAGGACAGGAACCTTACAGAGGAAGGCAAGAGACTTCATCCACATTGACTGCTTATTTGCCATATTGGTTATGGGTGCACATATGGGATCTTTCTTGAGATCCATCAGGTGCTGACAATCTAAGCCACAGCCTTACACAGGGCCAAGAGGCTGATTCAGAGACATCCCTTTGCAAAGTAATTAAGCAAAGAGCCACAAGTGATGCCCGTTCGTTTGCATTTGAAAACTGTTTTCTTCAGGATTCACAAAGGGGTGTCCTGAGGCAAAGACCTTGCTGACATCCAGGGAAACAGAACAATAGGTAAGCAAAAGGCCCAAAGCAGGGTTTCTCCACTGAGACTTTAATGCACCCACTGATATCTGAGTTTTCTGAGAAGCTCACTATTCATTTCAGCTATCTAGTACATGGCAATGTCACCAAGCTTGGAGGTGGTACATATCTTGGACACAAAACCATGAGCCTATTCTGAAGAGTGGCCAGAATTTAGAAAAAAAACAGAAATTTAGGAAGATAGTAGGTTTTGCCCATGGATAAGGCAAGCCCCAGTCCATTCATAAATTGGGCAGGATGAATGCTGGAAGCTTTCTACTAGACAGGACACATCCATTGATGCATTCTCTTTTCTAATGTCTACAACCACGGACACAGTGCGATACACAGACATAGCAACACTCGCCTTGTCAAAAGACTTGCTAGAAACAGTCCACTCCAAACCAAACCAACCGCCTTTCCTAGCTCTTCTCAGAACATGAGACCAAACCACAGACTCACACCCACACCCACAAAGCCACCTCCTTCCCCCAAGTAGGTCTGTGACTACCCGCAGTGTCCTCTGACTGGTGGGCCACACTATGTTCCCCCGAAATGGCCTGTCCTGTCTCAGATCTGGACTCCTTGGCCAATTCTGTGAAGTTATCAGGAGCCAGGGGTGAGCCACTACCTGCTTTCTCAGGAAAGACCCCCTTCAGAGCTTTCTTGGCAATTGGCCATCCTCACATCTGTAGGTACCAAGAAAGATTGACTCTGTCCTTGGTAAGTCCAAACAAGTGAGCCCACTGGGACTGGCACTGGGACTGCCTCTGGGTGCCTGGCTTCCTGGATCCCAAGTTCAGAGAGTTCCATCACCAAGGAAGTGTGGTGAGGTCACTTCCTTCAGGAACTGAATGAGGTCACTGCCTTGGAAACCACTCTGTCCTAACTGTTGCTTCCAAGGGTCCCATGAGATGGAGGCTGCCCCTGCTTCCTGTGACACTTTCACAAGTTAGAATGGTATATCAACCATAGGCACCCAGGAAAAGCTCTCCACACAGGCCTGGTTTGGTCCATCTTGTCTACATTAAGAAGAGAGAGGCTCATTCAGACACATCTTTTCATCCTGACCAGGTTGTTTGCCACAGAAGATGACTTCTGCTCTCTCAGGTCCTTCCTGGCTGCCTACATCTTCTCCAGGGATCATTTCTGCATGGACCTTTGAGGTTCTCAGCAGGTGGAAGATCCCCTACATTCCTGTATTGTAAGACCAACTCTGTCCCTGCTCTTCTGTAAAGTTAGATTGAGGGAAAAGTAAATGCTTGGGGTTAAGAACATGTTCGATTTGGGTTAGAAATCATTCTGCTGGATGAAGAATGGTATTGGGAACCTGTGATATTTATAACAATATAGAGGTGAAATATATGTATGAAAACAGAAATCTAAGAAAGATTTAAAGGCCAGAAGGGCATTGGGCCCTTGATTGAAATACTTAGCTTTGAATTACATTCTGTACAGATGTCTCTGACAAATCCATATACAATGGCATAGGACCTTGTACCTTGGATGATTGAATGTAGAAGAGAAGATCCAGTCAAAAAGGGATAGGAGGTAGGATTAGAAAGATAGTCAGTAGGTTTAGGAAGAAGAGTGGGTATAATATTTGGACCAAAAGTTCTTTAGCAATAGGGTGTCTGTTAGAGAGTGAATGTAAATGTCAGCACATGTGAAGAGTCAGTCACAATGATGAACTGGGGAAGATATGTAGGAAAGCAGATATGAATATAGACATTAGGAAATCAGGAAAAGTATAAAGTGAGTGATAGGATTTGACATTTTCAACAGGGTTGAGGTTGAATATATAATCTAAGGCAGAAACAAATGTGTAGTCACGAAAAGGATTGACATTTGAGAGCAGTAGGAAACCTGGACAAGGATGGTTTTAGTAATCCATGCTAACTTTCCAATTAGGCTTTGTACAATCATAAGTGTGACCTTTGCATTTTGTGTCCAGAATATCACTGTGATAAAATATATATGTAGATCAGGTGACATGAGTATTTCTTCAACTATTTTTGGGATCAATGTATTGAAGACGTATAAATTAGCATTCGGGGGTACAAATAGGTATACCCAGGGTCTATGAGTATAGAGATAATGCATGAATAGACCACACTGTGAATAAAGAATATAACTGGTTCCAATTTAAATAATGGATTGAATTGATATCTGAAAATATATAGGAAATCTTATATTGATACAGGATCATTCATTCCAACCAGTTAGACATCTAATGGTAATATTAGGGTGATGGTTTACCATGAGGGGTGTGTGAGTTTTGGTTCCAAAGTGATTATGGAAATCCAAAATAATATGCTTGGAAAGAAGTCTCATGAAAAGACCAGTCAAGAAACATGGAGGAATACATGTGTTCTGAAGCAGGATTTGATGGAAAGTGAACCAAATGCCTAGAAATTTGTGAACATGAGGATGAAATATATATCCTATGATGTGCATCAACTGAAGAAATAGTAATGTGCCAGTGTTGAATAAAAATAAATGTCTAAATACACATCATGTCCCATAGGAGTCTACTTGCATTGATGTTAAACAGGGTCAGTTACTGAAGAAATGTTAGGATTTCTATTCACCATTCACTGAAGTTAGTTTTCAGTACTAGGAAACAAATACGTATTTCAGGTGGATGAATATTTCTGAGAATAATCTTGTGAAAAGTTGATTATAAATCCACATACATGAACATGAATTTACGGAGTGTAAAATAAGACACATATATTTTATATTTTGAAAAATCTGGAGAGTGTGTGTGTGTATATATACATAGATATATATACACAAACACAAACACAGAGACATTAAGAAGTAAAAATATATATGCCACTTGAAATTCATCATGAAATATATATCATCCAAAGATCCAAAAATATTTATTTTACTGAACATGGATGTATGTATCATGTTGTTCAAGTAGGAAGCTCACCCATAGGTTGATTTTCCGTTCAAACAGCATTTAGGAGGAGTGATTTCTTCTCACAGATTGTATCTGCCAAGTCAGCCACCTCAAAAGAATGTAGCTGGGAAACCAGGTAGGATTCTGTATGTGCATGTAAAAAGACATGTGCTGAATAGGCTGCAAAGAAAGGGAGACAGGAATTCACATATTTGTGAAGTTTAAAAACACATGGAGATCTATTACATTGGACTAGATTCATAACATGTACCCTTTATAATTCAAAAGGCCTGTCCAACTACGCATCATGCCTCCTCTGAACTGCTAGTATTTTTATACTGTTTGGGTTATTTTTCTCTATCATATTATGATTCGTACGTAGTCAGAGTCTAGTAGTGTATGGGTTAGTGTCAGGGATTCAGTTTTTGGAATGGAAAATAGGAAAATAAATCCAATGTTTATGCAAATATGTTCTACACAAAATCTTCCCACAATCATCCAGAAAAATGCCTTGACAATACCCTTGCCCCATGTAAGACGCAATTCGAGAAGAAGAGTTAGAAAATCATTGAATACATATGTGGAATGAAAAATGCTCAGGAGTTCACAACTTTGGAGGTGGTAGAGGAGTTTCCAGAAGTAAGGGACAGGATAAACACTCCACAAACATGGAGCTCTGCTGGCCTAAAGACTTCTTGAGAAACTGCCTCTGAGAATGGGCTTTTGAAATATATGTTGTTGTCAGGAGCTTTAGCTTCTTTTGTAGTGAGACCATCAAAGCTGGGTCTTCATCTATGTGACCTGGAGGATATGGTTTCTGATTTTCCAATGAACATGAGGCAGAAGTGCTGAATTCTCTCTTTGTAGGTAAACTGTGGCCATTGGGGGCTAAGTGTCTCCCCGTGGGGACTCTGAAGCCATTTGGTCATCCTCCACTTTTCGTGGTGTTTCTTGCTGCTGCAATAGGAGTTTGGTATTTGCTTCATGAAATACAAGGAGTTTAACTGGGACACAGTGCTGGAGGGAGTTCTGTCACGTGTGGTGGGTCAGGGTCCTAGGAGAATGCACCAACCATGATTCTATCTTACAGAGCGTGGCCCCTTGACCATAGCAACCTGATTCTGAACATTGTTCTGAAACCTCTTCATATAACAAGATGCCTTTACATATAAGGGTCTGCTGGGTGCACCATGTCAGTCACAAGCCATTTGGAAGCCCATCGCAGATCCACATGGCCCCACCACAGATGTTTTATCACACACCTGCACACCACTGCTCTAGGCCCACTACTCAGCAGGCCCCACCATACTGGCATCTCTGTTCTTCATCATTTTCATGAAACCCGTCAATCAAGGCACCTGTCTGGTACACTCATGATCAGCAACAGGACATCCAAAGGTTCTCCAGTGCCACCTGGTCATGGGAATTTCAAAGATTGCATGGTATTTATCTAGCCGTTTTTAAAGGATGAAGTTGGAGGCACTGTGGGTTTCCATTCATTCAGGAACCATTAAATGGTGAGAAAGATCATTTCAATGAAATCTCTGGAGAACTCTAACAAACAAGGCTTCCCAAAGAGTGGCCAAAACGTCACATGAAACCAGGCCCACTGAGGTGTACAATGTGAGGTCCATGTGTGTTTTGACTCTCAACTATGGCTGCCAGGTCTTTAAGAATAAAATCATGTGATATCCTGGCTGAGATTCCCAGTGTTCTGTGGAAAGTCACCCTGGGCTTCGATCTCAGTTTCCAGGGGGGGCTCTCATGAGTGGCCTCGGAAAATCCCAACTCAATTCATGGCAATACTTCTCTGAGTTCAGTTCCAGAACTCAGTCTCCAAGGGAATCACACCAGAGTTCAAGCCCAGGAGGACCCAGTCCTCTCTTCCACCACCACACAAATGACCACAATTCAACCCAAAACACTGCCAAAAGGCCCTCATCTTCTTCCATATAGACAATACTCATAACCTCTGGCTGGAGGTTTCCATGAGGGGTGCAGCCTAAGACAGTGTCCACAATAAGCTCCCTTGCCCATCATTTGCCTAATGTCAGGGTGGCCTGGACACCCTTCCTTTGAACCAGGAGTGATCAAATAGGCCTGCCTTTAATACTGCTCAGCTTCTCCGCTTGGAGGCCTGCTGATCTTGGGGTATAGATTCTTTGTGTGAATTGGAGTCATGAGAAAACCCAAGCACATAATGGCTAGCCTCTGCAGGGCTTTGAAAAACTCATTTGACCCAAAGGATCCCTATTCTCACTTGATGGAGGACAGGAACCTTACAGAGGAAGGCAAGAGACTTCATCCACATTGACTGCTTTTTTGCCATATTGGCTATGGATGCACCTATGAGATCTTTCTTGAGATCCATCAGGTGCTGACAATCTGAGCCACAGCCTTACACAGGGCCAAGAGGCTGATTCAGACACATCCCTTTGCAAAGCAATTAAGCAAAGAGCCACAAGTGATGCCCGTTCGTTTGCATTTGAAAACTGTTTTCTTCAGGCTTCACAAAGGGGTGTCCTGAGGCAAAGACCTTGCTGACATCCAGGGAAACAGAACAATAGGTAAGCAAAAGGCCCAAAGCAGGGTTTCTCCACTGAGACTTTAATGGGCCCACTGATATCTGAGTTTTCTGAGATGCTCACTATTCATTTCAGCTATCTAGTACATGGCAATGTCACCAAGCTTGGAGGTGGTACATATCTTGGACACAAAACCATGAGCCTATTCTGAAGAGTGGCCAGAATTGAGGAAAAAAACAGAAATTTAGGAAGATAGTAGGTTTTGCCCATGGATAAGGCGAGCCCCAGTCTATTCATAAATTGGGCAGGATGAATGCTGGAAGCTTTCTACTAGACAGGACACATCCATTGATGCATTCTCTTTTCTAATGTCTACAACCACGGACACAGTGCGATACACAGACATAGCAACACTCGCCTTGTCAAAAGACTTGCTAGAAACAGTCCACTCCAAACCAAACCAACCGCCTTTCCTAGCTCTTCTCAGAACATGAGACCAAACCACAGACTCACACCCACACCCACAAAGCCACCTCCTTCCCCCAAGTAGGTCTGTGACTACCCGCAGTGTCCTCTGACTGGTGGGCCACACTATGTTCCCCCGAAATGGCCTGTCCTGTCTCAGATCTGGACTCCTTGGAGCAATTCTGTGAAGTTATCAGGAGCCAGGGGTGAGCCACTACCTGCTTTCTCAGGAAAGACCCCCTTCAGAGCTTTCTTGGCAATTGGCCATCCTCACATCTGTAGGTATCAAGAAAGACTGACTCTGTCCTTGGTAAATCCAAACAAGTGAGCCCACTGGGACTGGCACTGGGACTGCCTCTGGGTGCCTGGCTTCCTGGATCCCAAGTTCAGAGAGTTCCATCACCAAGGAAGTGTGGTGAGGTCACTTCCTTCAGGAACTGAATGAGGTCACTGCCTTGGAAACCACTCTGTCCTAACTGTTGCTTCCAAGGGTCCCATGAGATGGAGGCTGCCCCTGCTTCCTGTGACACTTTCACAAGTTAGAATGGTATATCAACCATAGGCACCCAGGAAAAGCTCTCCACACAGGCCTGGTTTGGTCCATCTTGTCTACATTAAGAAGAGAGAGGCTCATTCAGACACATCTTTTCATCCTGACCAGGTTTTTTGCCACAGAAGATGACTTCAGCTCTCTCAGGTCCTTCCTGGCTGCCTACATCTTCTCCAGGGATCATTTCTGCATGGACCTTTGAGGTTCTCAGCAGGTGGAAGATCCCCTACATTCCTGTATTGTAAGACCAACTCTGTCCCTGCTCTTCTGTAAAGTTAGATTGAGGGAAAAGTAAATGCTTGGGGTTAAGAACATGTTCAATTTGGGTTAGAAATCATTCTGCTGGATGAAGAATGGTATTGGGAACCTGTGATATTTATAACAATATAGAGGTGAAATATATGTATGAAAACAGAAATCTAAGTAAGATTTGAAGGCCAGAAGGGCATTGGGCCCTTGATTGAAATACTTAGCTTTGAATTACATTCTGTACAGATGTCTCTGACAAATCCATATACAATGGCATAGGACCTTGTACCTTGGATGATTGAATGTAGAAGAGAAGATCCAGTCAAAAAGGGATAGGAGGTAGGATTAGAAAGATAGTCAGTAGGTTTAGGAAGAAGAGTGGGTATAATATTTGGACCAAAAGTTCTTTAGCAATAGGGTGTCTGTTAGAGAGTGAATGTAAATGTCAGCACATGTGAAGAGTCAGTCACAATGATGAACTGGGGAAGATATGTAGGAAAGCAGATATGAATATAGACATTAGGAAATCAGGAAAAGTATAAAGTGAGTGATAGGATTTGACATTTTCAACAGGGTTGAGGTTGAATATATAATCTAAGGCAGAAACAAATGTGTAGTTACCAATAGGATTGACATTTGAGAGCATTAGGCAACCTGGACAAGGATGGTTTTAGTAATCCATGCTAACTTTCCTATTAGGCTTTGGTACAATCATAAGTGTGACCTTTGCATTTTGTGTCCAGAATATCACTGTGATAAAATATATATGTAGATCAGGTGACATGAGTAATTCTTCAAATATTTTTGGGAGCAATGTATTGAAGACGTATAAATTAGCATTTGGGGGTACAAATAGGTATACCCAGGGTCTATGAGTATAGAGATAATGCATGAATAGACCACACTGTGAATAAAGAATATAACTGGTTCCAATTTAAATAATGGATTGAATTGATATCTGAAAATATATAGGAAATCTTATATTGATACAGGATCATTCATTCCAACCAGTTAGACATCTAATGGTAATATTAGGGTGATGGTTTACCATGAGGAGTGTGTGAGTTTTGGTTCCAAAGTGATTATGGAAATCCAAAATAATATGCTTGGAAAGAAGTCTCATGAAAAGACCAGTCAAGAAACATGGAGGGATACATGTGTTCTGAAGCAGGATTTGATTGAAAGTGAACCAAATGCCTAGAAATTTGTGAACATGAGGATGAAATATATATCCTATGATGTGCATCAACTGAAGAAATAGTAATGTGCCAGTGTTGAATAAAAATAAATGTCTAAATACACATCATGTCAGATAGGAGTCTACTTGCATTGATGTTAAACAGGGTCAGTTACAGAAGAAATGTTAGGATTTCTATTCACCATTCACTGAAGTTAGTTTTCAGTACTAGGAAACAAATATGTATTTCAGGTGGATGAATATTTCTGAGAATAATCTTGTGAAAAGTTGATTATAAATCCACATACATGCACATGAATTTAGGGAGTGTAAAATAAGACACATATATTTTATATTTTGAAAAATCTGGAGAGTGTGTGTGTGTATATATACATAGATATATATACACAAACACAAACACAGAGACATTAAGAAGTAAAAATATATATGCCAATTGAAATTCATCATGAAAATATATATCATTTAAAGATCCAAAAATATTTATTTTACTGAACCTGGATGTATGTATCATGTTGTTCAAGTAGGAAGCTCACCCATAGGTTGATTTTCAGTTCAAACAGCATTTAGGAGGAGTGATTTCTTCTCACAGATTGTATCTGCCAAGTCAGCCACCTCAAAAGAATGTAGCTGGGAAACCAGGTAGGATTCTGTATGTGCATGTAAAAAGACATGTGCTGAATAGGCTGCAAAGAAAGGGAGACAGGAATTCACATATTTGTGAAGTTTAGAAACACATGGAGATCTATTACATTGGACTAGATTCATAACATGTACCCTTTATAATTCAAAAGGCCTGTCCAACTACGCATCATGCCTCCTCTGAACTGCTAGTATTTTTATTCTGTTTGGGTTATTTTTCTCTATCATATTATGATTCGTAGTCAGAGTCTAGTAGGGTATGGGTTAGTGTCAGGGATTCAGTTTTTGGAATGGAAAATAGGAAAATAAATCCAATGTTTATGCAAATATGTTCTACACAAAATCTTCCCACAATCATCCAGAAAAATGCCTTGACAATACCCTTGCCCCATGTAAGACGCAATTCGAGAAGAAGAGTTAGAAAATCATTGAATACATATGTGGAATGAAAAATGCTCAGGAGTTCACAACTTTGGAGGTGGTAGAGGAGTTTCCAGAAGTAAGGGACAGGATAAACACTCCACAAACATGGAGCTCTGCTGGCCTAAAGACTTCTTGAGAAACTGCCTCTGAGAATGGGCTTTTGAAATATATGTTGTTGTCAGGAGCTTTAGCTTCTTTTGTAGTGAGACCATCAAACCTGGGTCTTCATCTATGTGACCTGGAGGGTATGGTTTCTGATTTTCCAATGAACATGAGGCAGAAGTGCTGAATTCTCTCTTTGTAGGTAAACTGTGGCCATTGGGGGCTAAGTGTCTCCCCGTGGGGACTCTGAAGCCATTTGGTCATCCTCCACTTTTCGTGGTGTTTCTTGCTGCTGCACTAGGAGTTTGGTATTTGCTTCACGAAATACAAGGAGTTTAACTGGGACACAGTGCTGGAGGGAGTTCTGTCACGTGTGGTGGGTCAGGGTCCTAGGAGAATGCACCAACCATGATTCTATCTTACAGAGCGTGGCCCCTTGACCATAGCAACCTGATTCTGAACATTGTTCTGAAACCTCTTCATATAACAAGATGCCTTTACAAATAAGGGTCTGCTGGGTGCACCATGTCAGTCACAAGCCATTTGGAAGCCCATCGCTGATCCACATGGCCCCACCACAGATGTTTTATCACACACCTGCACACCACTGCTCTAGGCCCACTACTCAGCAGGCCCCACCATACTGGCATCTCTGTTCTTCATCATTGTCATGAAACCCGTCAATCAAGGCACCTGTCTGGTACACTCATGATCAGCAACAGGACATCCAAAGGTTCTCCAGTGCCACCTGGTCATGGGAATTTCAAGGATTGCATGGTATTTATCTGGCCGTTTTTAAAGGATGAAGTTGGAGGCACTGTGGGTTTCCATTCATTCAGGAACCATTAAAAGGTGAGAAAGATCATTTCAATGAAATCTCTGGAGAACTCTAACAAACAAGGCTTCCCAAAGAGTGGCCAAAACGTCACATGAAACCAGGCCCACTGAGGTGTACAATGTGAGGTCCATGTGTGTTTTGACTCTCAACTATGGCTGCCAGGTCTTTAAGAATAAAATCATGTGATATCCTGGCTGAGATTCCCAGTGTTCTGTGGAAAGTCACCCTGGGCTTCAATCTCAGTTTCCAGGGGGGGCTCTCATGAGTGGCCTCAGAAAATCCCAACTCAATTCATGGCAATACTTCTCTGAGTTCAATTCCAGAACTCAGTCTCCAAGGGAATCACACCAGAGTTCAAGCCCAGGCGGACCCAGTCCTCTCTTCCACCGCCACACAAATGACCACAATTCAAACCAAAACACTGCCAAAAGGCCCTCATCTTCTTCCATATAGACAATACTCATAACCTCTGGCTGGAGGTTTCCATGAGGGGCGCAGCCTAAGACAGTGTCCACAATAAGCTCCCTTGCCCATCATTTGCCTAATGTCAGGGTGGCCTGGACACCCTTCCTTTGAACCAGGAGTGATCAAATAGGCCTGCCTTTAATACTGCTCAGCTTCTCCGCTTGGAGGCCTGCTGATCTTGGGGTATAGATTCTTTGTGTTAATTGGAGTCATGAGAAAACCCAAGCACATAATGGCTAGCCTCTGCAGGGCTTTGAAAAACTCATTTGACCCAAAGGATCCTTATTCTCACTTGATGGAGGACAGGAACCTTACAGAGGACGGCAAGAGACTTCATCCACATTGACTGCTTTTTTGCCATATTGGCTATGGATGCACATATGGGATCTTTCTTGAGATCCATCAGGTGCTGACAATCTAAGCCACAGCCTTACACAGGGCCAAGAGGCTGATTCAGACACATCCCTTTGCAAAGCAATTAAGCAAAGAGCCACAAGTGATGCCCGTTCGTTTGCATTTGAAAACTGTTTTCTTCAGGCTTCACAAAGGGGTGTCCTGAGGCAAAGACCTTGCTGACAATCAGGGAAACAGAACAATAGGTAAGCAAAAGGCCCAAAGCAGGGTTTCTCCACTGAGACTTTAATGGGCCCACTGATATCTGAGTTTTCTGAGATGCTCACTATTCATTTCAGCTATCTAGTACATGGCAATGTCACCAAGCTTGGAGGTGGTACATATCTTGGACACAAAACCATGAGCCTATTCTGAAGAGTGGCCAGAATTCAGGAAAAAACCAGAAATTTAGGAAGATAGTAGGTTTTGCCCATGGATAAGGCAAGCCCCAGTCCATTCATAAATTGGGCAGGATGAATGCTGGAAGCTTTCTACTAGACAGGACACATCCATTGATGCATTCTCTTTTCTAATGTCTACAACCACGGACACAGTGCGATACACAGACATAGCAACACTCGCCTTGTCAAAAGACTTGCTAGAAACAGTCCACTCCAAACCAAACCAACCGCCTTTCCTAGCTCTTCTCAGAACATGAGACCAAACCACAGACTCACACCCACACCCACAAAGCCACCTCCTTCCCCCAAGTAGGTCTGTGACTACCCGCAGTGTCCTCTGACTTGTGGGCCACACTATGTTCCCCCGAAATGGCCTGTCCTGTCTCAGATCTGGACTCCTTGGCCAATTCTGTGAAGTTATCAGGAGCCAGGGGTGAGCCACTACCTGCTTTCTCAGGAAAGACCCCCTTCAGAGCTTTCTTGGCAATTGGCCATCCTCACATCTGTAGGTACCAAGAAAGACTGACTCTGTCCTTGGTAAATCCAAACAAGTGAGCCCACTGGGACTGGCACTGGGACTGCCTCTGGGTGCCTGGCTTCCTGGATCCCAAGTTCAGAGAGTTCCATCACCAAGGAAGTGTGGTGAGGTCACTTCCTTCAGGAACTGAATGAGGTCACTGCCTTGGAAACCACTCTGTCCTAACTGTTGCTTCCAAGGGTCCCATGAGATGGAGGCTGCCCCTGCTTCCTGTGACACTTTCACAAGTTAGAATGGTATATCAACCATAGGCACCCAGGAAAAGCTCTCCACACAGGCCTGGTTTGGTCCATCTTGTCTACATTAAGAAGAGAGAGGCTCATTCAGACACATCTTTTCATCCTGACCAGGTTGTTTGCCACAGAAGATGACTTCTGCTCTCTCAGGTCCTTCCTGGCTGCCTACATCTTCTCCAGGGATCATTTCTGCATGGACCTTTGAGGTTCTCAGCAGGTGGAAGATCCCCTACATTCCTGTATTGTAAGACCAACTCTGTCCCTGCTCTTCTGTAAAGTTAGATTGAGGGAAAAGTAAATGCTTGGGGTTAAGAACATGTTCGATTTGGGTTAGAAATCATTCTGCTGGATGAAGAACGGTATTGGGAACCTGTGATATTTATAACAATATAGAGGTGAAATATATGTATGAAAACAGAAATCTAAGAAAGATTTAAAGGCCAGAAGGGCATTGGGCCCTTGATTGAAATACTTAGCTTTGAATTACATTCTGTACAGATGTCTCTGACAAATCCATATACAATGGCATAGGACCTTGTACCTTGGATGATTGAATGTAGAAGAGAAGATCCAGTCAAAAAGGGATAGGAGGTAGGATTAGAAAGATAGTCAGTAGGTTTAGGAAGAAGAGTGGGTATAATATTTGGACCAAAAGTTCTTTAGCAATAGGGTGTCTGTTAGAGAGTGAATGTAAATGTCAGCACATGTGAAGAGTCAGTCACAATGATGAACTGGGGAAGATATGTAGGAAAGCAGATATGAATATAGACATTAGGAAATCAGGAAAAGTATAAAGTGAGTGATAGGATTTGACATTTTCAACAGGGTTGAGGTTGAATATATAATCTAAGGCAGAAACAAATGTGTAGTCACGAAAAGGATTGACATTTGAGAGCAGTAGGAAACCTGGACAAGGATGGTTTTAATAATCCATGCTAACTTTCCAATTAGGCTTTGTACAATCATAAGTGTGACCTTTGCATTTTGTGTCCAGAATATCACTGTGATAAAATATATATGTAGATCAGGTGACATGAGTATTTCTTCAACTATTTTTGGGATCAATGTATTGAAGACGTATAAATTAGCATTCGGGGGTACAAATAGGTATACCCAGGGTCTATGAGTATAGAGATAATGCATGAATAGACCACACTGTGAATAAAGAATATAACTGGTTCCAATTTAAATAATGGATTGAATTGATATCTGAAAATATATAGGAAATCTTATATTGATACAGGATCATTCATTCCAACCAGTTAGACATCTAATGGTAATATTAGGGTGATGGTTTACCATGAGGGGTGTGTGAGTTTTGGTTCCAAAGTGATTATGGAAATCCAAAATAATATGCTTGGAAAGAAGTCTCATGAAAAGACCAGTCAAGAAACATGGAGGAATACATGTGTTCTGAAGCAGGATTTGATGGAAAGTGAACCAAATGCCTAGAAATTTGTGAACATGAGGATGAAATATATATCCTATGATGTGCATCAACTGAAGAAATAGTAATGTGCCAGTGTTGAATAAAAATAAATGTCTAAATACACATCAAGTCCCATAGAAGTCTACTTGCATTGATGTTAAACAAAGTCAGTTACAGAAGAAATGTTAGGATTTCTATTCACCATTCACTGAAGTTAGTTTTCAGTACTAGGAAACAAATATGTATTTCAGGTGGATGAATATTTCTGAGAATAATCTTGTGAAAAGTTGATTATAAATCCACATACATGAACATGAATTTAGGGAGTGTAAAATAAGACACATATATTTTATATTTTGAAAAATCTGGAGAGTGTGTGTGTGTATATATACATAGATATATATACACAAACACAAACACAGAGACATTAAAAAGTAAAAATATATATGCCAATTGAAATTCATCATGAAATATATATCATTTAAAGATCCAAAAATATTTATTTTACTGAACCTGGATGTATGTATCATGTTGTTCAAGTAGGAAGCTCACCCATAGGTTGATTTTCCGTTCAAACAGCATTTAGGAGGAGTGATTTCTTCTCACAGATTGTATCTGCCAAGTCAGCCACCTCAAAAGAATGTAGCTGGGAAACCAGGTAGGATTCTGTATGTGCATGTAAAAAGACATGTGCTGAATAGGCTGCAAAGAAAGGGAGACAGGAATTCACATATTTGTGAAGTTTAAAAACACATGGAGATCTATTACATTGGACTAGATTCATAACATGTACCCTTTATAATTCAAAAGGCCTGTCCAACTACGCATCATGCCTCCTCTGAACTGCTAGTATTTTTATTCTGTTTGGGTTATTTTTCTCTATCATATTATGATTCGTAGTCAGAGTCTAGTAGGGTATGGGTTAGTGTCAGGGATTCAGTTTTTGGAATGGAAAATAAGAAAATAAATCCAATGTTTATGCAAATATGTTCTACACAAAATCTTCCCACAATCATCCAGAAAAATGCCTTGACAATACCCTTGCCCCATGTAAGACGCAATTCGAGAAGAAGAGTTAGAAAATCATTGAATACATATGTGGAATGAAAAATGCTCAGGAGTTCACAACTTTGGAGGTGGTAGAGGAGTTTCCAGAAGTAAGGGACAAGATAAACACTCCAAAAACATGGAGCTCTGCTGGCCTAAAGACTTCTTGAGAAACTGCCTCTGAGAATGGGCTTTTGAAATATATGTTGTTGTCAGGAGCTTTAGCTTCTTTTGTAGTGAGACCATCAAAGCCGGGTCTTCATCTATGTGACCTGGAGGATATGGTTTCTGATTTTCCAATGAACATGAGGCAGAAGTGCTGAATTCTCTCTTTGTAGGTAAACTGTGGCCATTGGGGGCTAAGTGTCTCCCCGTGGGGACTCTGAAGCCATTTGGTCATCCTCCACTTTTCGTGGTGTTTCTTGCTGCTGCACTAGGAGTTTGGTATTTGCTTCACGAAATACAAGGAGTTTAACTGGGACACAGTGCTGGAGGGAGTTCTGTCACGTGTGGTGGGTCAGGGTCCTAGGAGAATGCACCAACCATGATTCTATCTTACAGAGCGTGGCCCCTTGACCATAGCAACCTGATTCTGAACATTGTTCTGAAACCTCTTCATATAACAAGATGCCTTTACATATAAGGGTCTGCTGGGTGCACCATGTCAGTCACAAGCCATTTGGAAGCCCATCGCAGATCCACATGGCCCCACCACAGATGTTTTATCACACACCTGCACACCACTGCTCTAGGCCCACTACTCAGCAGGCCCCACCATACTGGCATCTCTGTTCTTCATCATTTTCATGAAACCCGTCAATTAAGGCACCTGTCTGGTACACTCATGATCAGCAACAGGACATCCAAAGGTTCTCCAGTGCCACCTGGTCATGGGAATTTCAAAGATTGCATGGTATTTATCTAGCCGTTTTTAAAAGATGAAGTTGGAGGCACTGTGGGTTTCCATTCATTCAGGAACCATTAAATGGTGAGAAAGATCATTTCAATGAAATCTCTGGAGAACTCTAACGAACAAGGCTTCCCAAAGAGTGGCCAAAACGTCACATGAAACCAGGCCCACTGAGGTGTACAATGTGAGGTCCATGTGTGTTTTGACTGTCAACTATGGCTGCCAGGTCTTTAAGAATAAAATCATGTGATATCCTGGCTGAGATTCCCAGTGTTCTGTAGAAAGTCACCCTGGGCTTCGATCTCAGTTTCCAGGGGGGGCTCTCATGAGTGGCCTCGGAAAATCCCAACTCAATTCATGGCAATACTTCTCTGAGTTCAGTTCCAGAACTCAGTCTCCAAGGGAATCACACCAGAGTTCAAGCCCAGGAGGACCCAGTCCTCTCTTCCACCGCCACACAAATGACCACAATTCAAACCAAAACACTGCCAAAAGGCCCTCATCTTCTTCCATATAGACAATACTCATAACCTCTGGCTGGAGGTTTCCATGAGGGGCGCAGCCTAAGACAGTGTCCACAATAAGCTCCCTTGCCCATCATTTGCCTAATGTCAGGGTGGCCTGGACACCCTTCCTTTGAACCAGGAGTGATCAAATAGGCCTGCCTTTAATACTGCTCAGCTTCTCCGCTTGGAGGCCTGCTCATCTTGGGGTATAGATTCTTTGTGTGAATTGGAGTCATGAGAAAACCCAAGCACATAATGGCTAGCGTCTGCAGGGCTTTGAAAAACTCATTTGACCCAAAGGATCCCTATTCTCACTTGATGGAGGACAGGAACCTTACAGAGGAAGGCAAGAGACTTCATCCACATTGACTGCTTTTTTGCCATATTGGCTATGGATGCACATATGGGATCTTTCTTGAGATCCATCAGGTGCTGACAATCTAAGCCACAGCCTTACACAGGGCCAAGAGGCTGATTCAGACACATCCCTTTGCAAAGCAATTAAGCAAAGAGCCACAAGTGATGCCCGTTCGTTTGCATTTGAAAACTGTTTTCTTCAGGCTTCACAAAGGGGTGTCCTGAGGCAAAGACCTTGCTGACATCCAGGGAAACAGAACAATAGGTAAGCAAAAGGCCCAAAGCAGGGTTTCTCCACTGAGACTTTAATGGGCCCACTGATATCTGAGTTTTCTGAGATGCTCACTATTCATTTCAGCTATCTAGTACATGGCAATGTCACCAAGCTTGGAGGTGGTACATATCTTGGACACAAAACCATGAGCCTATTCTGAAGAGTGGCCAGAATTCAGGAAAAAACCAGAAATTTAGGAAGATAGTAGGTTTTGCCCATGGATAAGGCAAGCCCCAGTCCATTCATAAATTGGGCAGGATGAATGCTGGAAGCTTTCTACTAGACAGGACACATCCATTGATGCATTCTCTTTTCTAATGTCTACAACCACGGACACAGTGCGATACACAGACATAGCAACACTCGCCTTGTCAAAAGACTTGCTAGAAACAGTCCACTCCAAACCAAACCAACCGCCTTTCCTAGCTCTTCTCAGAACATGAGACCAAACCACAGACTCACACCCACACCCACAAAGCCACCTCCTTCCCCCAAGTAGGTCTGTGACTACCCGCAGTGTCCTCTGACTGGTGGGCCATACTATGTTCCCCCGAAATGGCCTGTCCTGTCTCAGATCTGGACTCCTTGGCCAATTCTGTGAAGTTATCAGTAGCCAGGGGTGAGCCACTACCTGCTTTCTCAGGAAAGACCCCCTTCAGAGCTTTCTTGGCAATTGGCCATCCTCACATCTGTAGGTACCAAGAAAGACTGACTCTGTCCTTGGTAAATCCAAACAAGTGAGCCCACTGGGACTGGCACTGGGACTGCCTCTGGGTGCCTGGCTTCCTGGATCCCAAGTTCAGAGAGTTCCATCACCAAGGAAGTGTGGTGAGGTCACTTCCTTCAGGAACTGAATGAGGTCACTGCCTTGGAAACCACTCTGTCCTAACTGTTGCTTCCAAGGGTCCCATGAGATGGAGGCTTCCCCTGCTTCCTGTGACACTTTCACAAGTTATAATGGTATATCAACCATAGGCACCCCGGAAAAGCTCTCCACACAGGCCTGCTTTGGTCCATCTTGTCTACATTAAGAAGAGAGAGGCTCATTCAGACACATCTTTTCATCCTGACCAGGTTGTTTGCCACAGAAGATGACTTCTGCTCTCTCAGGTCCTTCCTGGCTGCCTACATCTTCTCCAGGGATCATTTCTGCATGGACCTTTGAGGTTCTCAGCAGGTGGAAGATCCCCTACATTCCTGTATTGTAAGACCAATTCTGTCCCTGCTCTTCTGTAAAGTTAGATTGAGGGAAAAGTAAATGCTTGGGGTTAAGAACATGTTCGATTTGGGTTAGAAATCATTCTGCTGGATGAAGAATGGTATTGGGAACCTGTGATATTTATAATAATATAGAGGTGAAATATATGTATGAAAACAGAAATCTAAGTAAGATTTGAAGGCCAGAAGGGCATTGGGCCCTTGATTGAAATACTTAGCTTTGAATTACATTCTGTACAGATGTCTCTGACAAATCCATATACAATGGCATAGGACCTTGTACCTTGGATGATTGAATGTAGAAGAGAAGATCCAGTCAAAAAGGGATAGGAGGTAGGATTAGAAAGATAGTCAGTAGGTTTAGGAAGAAGAGTGGGTATAATATTTGGACCAAAAGTTCTTTAGCAATAGGGTGTCTGTTAGAGAGTGAATGTAAATGTCAGCACATGTGAAGAGTCAGTCACAATGATGAACTGGGGAAGATATGTAGGAAAGCAGATATGAATATAGACATTAGGAAATCAGGAAAAGTATAAAGTGAGTGATAGGATTTGACATTTTCAACAGGGTTGAGGTTGAATATATAATCTAAGGCAGAAACAAATGTGTAGTCACCAATAGGATTGACATTTGAGAGCATTAGGCAACCTGGACAAGGATGGTTTTAGTAATCCATGCTAACTTTCCAATTAGGCTTTGGTACAATCATAAGTGTGACCTTTGCATTTTGTGTCCAGAATATCACTGTGATAAAATATATATGTAGATCAGGTGACATGAGTATTTCTTCAACTATTTTTGGGAGCAATGTATTGAAGACGTATAAATTAGCATTCGGGGGTACAAATAGGTATACCCAGGGTCTATGAGTATAGAGATAATGCATGAATAGACCACACTGTGAATAAAGAATATAACTGGTTCCAATTTAAATAATGGATTGAATTGATATCTGAAAATATATAGGAAATCTTATATTGATACAGGATCATTCATTCCAACCAGTTAGACATCTAATGGTAATATTAGGGTGATGGTTTACCATGAGGGGTGTGTGAGTTTTGGTTCCAAAGTGATTATGGAAATCCAAAATAATATGCTTGGAAAGAAATCTCATGAAAAGACCAGTCAAGAAACATGGAGGAATACATGTGTTCTGAAGCAGGATTTGATGGAAAGTGAACCAAATGCCTAGAAATTTGTGAACATGAGGATGAAATATATATCCTATGATGTGCATCAACTGAAGAAATAGTAATGTGCCAGTGTTGAATAAAAATAAATGTCTAAATACACATCATGTCCCATAGGAGTCTACTTGCATTGATGTTAAACAGAGTCAGTTACAGAAGAAATGTTAGGATTTCTATTCACCATTCACTGATGTTAGTTTTCAGTACTAGGAAACAAATATGTATTTCAGGTGGATGAATATTTTTGAGAATAGTCTTGTGAAAAGTTGATTATAAATCCACATACATCAACATGAATTTAGGGAGTGTAAAATAAGACACATATATTTTATATTTTGAAAAATCTGGAGAGTGTGTGTGTGTATATATACATAGATATATATACACAAACACAAACACAGAGACATTAAGAAGTAAAAATATATATGCCAATTGAAATTCATCATGAAATATATATCATTTAAAGATCCAAAAATATTTATTTTACTGAACCTGGATGTATGTATCATGTTGTTCAAGTAGGAAGCTCACCAATAGGTTGATTTTCCGTTCAAACAGCATTTAGGAGGAGTGATTTCTTCTCACAGATTGTATCTGCCAAGTCAGCCACCTCAAAAGAATGTAGCTGGGAAACCAGGTAGGATTCTGTATGTGCATGTAAAAAGACATGTGCTGAATAGGCTGCAAAGAAAGGGAGACAGGAATTCACATATTTGTGAAGTTTAAAAACACATGGAGATCTATTACATTGGACTAGATTCATAACATGTACCCTTTATAATTCAAAAGGCCTGTCCAACTACGCATCATGCCTCCTCTGAACTGCTAGTATTTTTATTCTGTTTGGGTTATTTTTCTCTATCATATTATGATTCGTAGTCAGAGTCCAGTAGGGTATGGGTTAGTGTCAGGGATTCAGTTTTTGGAATGGAAAATAGGAAAATAAATCCAATGTTTATGCAAATATGTTCTACACAAAATCTTCCCACAATCATCCAGAAAAATGCCTTGACAATACCCTTGCCCCATGTAAGACGCAATTCGAGAAGAAGAGTTAGAAAATCATTGAATACATATGTGGAATGAAAAATGCTCAGGAGTTCACAACTTTGGAGGTGGTAGAGGAGTTTCCAGAAGTAAGGGACAGGATAAACACTCCACAAACATGGAGCTCTGCTGGCCTAAAGACTTCTTGAGAAACTGCCTCTGAGAATGGGCTTTTGAAATATATGTTGTTGTCAGGAGCTTTAGCTTCTTTTGTAGTGAGACCATCAAAGCTGGGTCTTCATCTATGTGACCTGGAGGATATGGTTTCTGATTTTCCAATGAACATGAGGCAGAAGTGCTGAATTCTCTTTTTGTAGGTAAACTGTGGCCATTGGGGGCTAAGTGTCTCCCCGTGGGGACTCTGAAGCCATTTGGTCATCCTCCACTTTTCGTGGTGTTTCTTGCTGCTGCACTAGGAGTTTGGTATTTGCTTCACGAAATACAAGGAGTTTAACTGGGACACAGTGCTGGAGGGAGTTCTGTCACGTGTGGTGGGTCAGGGTCCTAGGAGAATGCACCAACCATGATTCTATCTTACAGAGCGTGGCCCCTTGACCATAGCAACCTGATTCTGAACATTGTTCTGAAACCTCTTCATATAACAAGATGCCTTTACATATAAGGGTCTGCTGGGTGCACCATGTCAGTCACAAGCCATTTGGAAGCCCATTGCAGATCCACATGGCCCCACCACAGATGTTTTATCACACACCTGCACACCACTGCTCTAGGCCCACTACTCAGCAGGCCCCACCATACTGGCATCTCTGTTCTTCATCATTTTCATGAAACCCGTCAATCAAGGCACCTGTCTGGTACACTCATGATCAGCAACAGGACATCCAAAGGTTCTCCAGTGCCACCTGGTCATGGGAATTTCAAAGATTGCATGGTATTTATCTAGCCGTTTTTAAAGGATGAAGTTGGAGGCACTGTGTGTTTCCATTCATTCAGGAACCATTAAATGGTGAGAAAGATCATTTCAATGAAATCTCTGGAGAACTCTAACAAACAAGGCTTCCCAAAGAGTGGCCAAAACGTCACATGAAACCAGGCCCACTGAGGTGTACAATGTGAGGTCCATGTGTGTTTTGACTCTCAACTATGGCTGCCAGGTCTTTAAGAATAAAATCATGTGATATCCTGGCTGAGATTCCCAGTGTTCTGTGGAAAGTCACCCTGGGCTTCGATCTCAGTTTCCAGGGGGGGCTCTCATGAGTGGCCTCGGAAAATCCCAACTCAATTCATGGCAATACTTCTCTGAGTTCAGTTCCAGAACTCAGTCTCCAAGGGAATCACACCAGAGTTCAAGCCCAGGAGGACCCAGTCCTCTCTTCCACCGCCACACAAATGACCACAATTCAACCCAAAACACTGCCAAAAGGCCCTCATCTTCTTCCATATAGACAATACTCATAACCTCTGGCTGGAGGTTTCCATGAGGGGCGCAGCCTAAGACAGTGTCCACAATAAGCTCCCTTGCCCATCATTTGCCTAATGTCAGGGTGGCCTGGACACCCTTCCTTTGAACCAGGAGTGATCAAATAGGCCTGCCTTTAATACTGCTCAGCTTCTCCGCTTGGAGGCCTGCTCATCTTGGGGTATAGATTCTTTGTGTGAATTGGAGTCATGAGAAAACCCAAGCACATAATGGCTAGCCTCTGCAGGGCTTTGAAAAACTCATTTGACCCAAAGGATCCCTATTCTCACTTGATGGAGGACAGGAACCTTACAGAGGAAGGCAAGAGACTTCATCCACATTGACTGCTTTTTTGCCATATTGGCTATGGATGCACATATGGGATCTTTCTTGAGATCCATCAGGTGCTGACAATCTAAGCCACAGCCTTACACAGGGCCTAGAGGCTGATTCAGACACATCCCTTTGCAAAGCAATTAAGCAAAGAGCCACAAGTGATGCCTGTTCGTTTGCATTTGAAAACTGTTTTCTTCAGGCTTCACAAAGGGGTGTCCTGAGGCAAAGACCTTGCTGACAATCAGGGAAACAGAACAATAGGTAAGCAAAAGGCCCAAAGCAGGGTTTCTCCACTGAGACTTTAATGGGCCCACTGATATCTGAGTTTTCTGAGATGCTCACTATTCATTTCAGCTATCTAGTACATGGCAATGTCACCAAGCTTGGAGGTGGTACATATCTTGGACACAAAACCATGAGCCTATTCTGAAGAGTGGCCAGAATTCAGGAAAAAACCAGAAATTTAGGAAGATAGTAGGTTTTGCCCTTGGATAAGGCAAGCCCCAGTCCATTCATAAATTGGGCAGGATGAATGCTGGAAGCTTTCTACTAGACAGGACACATCCATTGATGCATTCTCTTTTCTAATGTCTACAACCACGGACACAGTGCGATACACAGACATAGCAACACTCGCCTTGTCAAAAGACTTGCTAGAAACAGTCCACTCCAAACCAAACCAACCGCCTTTCCTAGCTCTTCTCAGAACATGAGACCAAACCACAGACTCACACCCACACCCACAAAGCCACCTCCTTCCCCCAAGTAGGTCTGTGACTACCCGCAGTGTCCTCTGACTGGTGGGCCACACTATGTTCCCCCGAAATGGCCTGTCCTGTCTCAGATCTGGACTCCTTGGCCAATTCTGTGAAGTTATCAGGAGCCAGGGGTGAGCCACTACCTGCTTTCTCAGGAAAGACCCCCTTCAGATCTTTCTTGGCAATTGGCCATCCTCACATCTGTAGGTACCAAGAAAGACTGACTCTGTCCGTGGTAAATCCAAACAAGTGAGCCCACTGGGACTGGCACTGGGACTGCCTCTGAGTGCCTGGCTTCCTGGATCCCAAGTTTCGAGAGTTCCATCACCAAGGAAGTGTGGTGAGGTCACTTCCTTCAGGAACTGAATGAGGTCACTGCCTTGGAAACCACTCTGACCTAACTGTTGCTTCCAAGGGTCCCATGAGATGGAGGCTGCCCCTGCTTCCTGTGACACTTTCACAAGTTAGAATGGTATATCAACCATAGGCACCCAGGAAAAGCTCTCCACACAGGCCTGGTTTGGTCCATCTTGTCTACATTAAGAAGAGAGAGGCTCATTCAGACACATCTTTTCATCCTGACCAGGTTGTTTGCCACAGAAGATGACTTCTGCTCTCTCAGGTCCTTCCTGGCTGCCTACATCTTCTCCAGGGATCATTTCTGCATGGACCTTTGAGGTTCTCAGCAGGTGGAAGATCCCCTACATTCCTGTATTGTAAGACCAACTCTGTCCCTGCTCTTCTGTAAAGTTAGATTGAGGGAAAAGTAAATGCTTGGGGTTAAGAACATGTTCGATTTGGGTTAGAAATCATTCTGCTGGATGAAGAATGGTATTGGGAACCTGTGATATTTATAATAATATAGAGGTGAAATATATGTATGAAAACAGAAATCTAAGTAAGATTTAAAGGCCAGAAGGGCATTGGGCCCTTGATTGAAATACTTAGCTTTGAATTACATTCTGTACAGATGTCTCTGACAAATCCATATACAATGGCATAGGACCTTGTACCTTGGATGATTGAATGTAGAAGAGAAGATCCAGTCAAAAAGGGATAGGAGGTAGGATTAGAAAGATAGTCAGTAGGTTTAGGAAGAAGAGTGGGTATAATATTTGGACCAAAAGTTCTTTAGCAATAGGGTGTCTGTTAGAGAGTGAATGTAAATGTCAGCACATGTGAAGAGTCAGTCACAATGATGAACTGGGGAAGATATGTAGGAAAGCAGATATGAATATAGACATTAGGAAATCAGGAAAAGTATAAAGTGAGTGATAGGATTTGACATTTTCAACAGGGTTGAGGTTGAATATATAATCTAAGGCAGAAACAAATGTGTAGTCACCAATAGGATTGACATTTGAGAGCATTAGGCAACCTGGACAAGGATGGTTTTAGTAATCCATGCTAACTTTCCAATTAGGCTTTGGTACAATCATAAGTGTGAACTTTGCATTTTGTGTCCAGAATATCACTGTGATAAAATATATACTAGATCAGGTGACATGAGTATTTCTTCAACTATTTTTGGGAGCAATGTATTGAAGACGTATAAATTAGCATTCGGGGGTACAAATAGGTATACCCAGGGTCTATGAGTATAGAGATAATGCATGAATAGACCACACTGTGAATAAAGAATATAACTGGTTCCAATTTAAATAATGGATTAAATTGATATCTGAAAATATATAGGAAATCTTATATTGATACAGGATCATTCATTCCAACCAGTTAGACATCTAATGGTAATATTAGGGTGATGGTTTACCATGAGGGGTGTGTGAGTTTTGGTTCCAAAGTGATTATGGAAATCCAAAATAATATGCTTGGAAAGAAGTCTCATGAAAAGACCAGTCAAGAAACATGGAGGAATACATGTGTTCTGAAGCAGGATTTGATGGAAAGTGAACCAAATGCCTAGAAATTTGTGAACATGAGGATGAAATATATATCCTATGATGTGCATCAACTGAAAAAATAGTAATGTGCCAGTGTTGAATAAAAATAAATGTCTAAATACACATCATGTCCCATAGGAGTCTACTTGCATTGATGTTAAACAGGGTCAGTTACAGAAGAAATGTTAGGATTTCTATTCACCATTCACTGAAGTTAGTTTTCAGTACTAGGTAACAAATACGAATTTCAGGTGGATGAATATTCCTGAGAATAATCTTGTGAAAACTTGATTATAAATCCACATACATGAACATGAATTTAGGGAGTGTAAAATAAGACACATATATTTTATATTTTGAAAAATCTGGAGAGTGTGTGTGTGTATATATACATAGATATATATACACAAACACAAACACAGAGACATTAAGAAGTAAAAATATATATGCCAATTGAAATTCATCATGAAATATATATCATTTAAAGATCCAAAAATATTTATTTTACTGAACCTGGATGTATGTATCATGTTGTTCAAGTAGGAAGCTCACCCATAGGTTGATTTTCAGTTCAAACAGCATTTAGGAGGAGTGATTTCTTCTCACAGATTGTATCTGCCAAGTCAGCCACCTCAAAAGAATGTAGCTGGGAAACCAGGTAGGATTCTGTATGTGCATGTAAAAAGACATGTGCTGAATAGGCTGCAAAGAAAGGGAGGCAGGAATTCACATATTTGTGAAGTTTAAAAACACATGGAGATCTATTACATTGGACTAGATTCATAACATGTACCCTTTATAATTCAAAAGTCCTGTCCAACTACGTTTCATGCCTCCTCTGAACTGCTAGTATTTTTATTCTGTTTGGGTTATTTTTCTCTATCATATTATGATTTGTACGTAGTCAGAGTCTAGTAGTGTATGGGTTAGTGTCAGGGATTCAGTTTTTGGAATGGAAAATAGGAAAATAAATCCAATGTTTATGCAAATATGTTCTACACAAAATCTTCCCACAATCATCCAGAAAAATGCCTTGACAATACCCTTGCCCTATGTAAGACGCAATTCGAGAAGAAGAGTTAGAAAATCATTGAATACATATGTGGAATGAAAAATGCTCAGGATTTCACAACTTTGGAGGTGGTAGAGGAGTTTCCAGAAGTAAGGGACAGGATAAACACTCCACAAACATGGAGCTCTGCTGGCCTAAAGACTTCTTGAGAAACTGCCTCTGAGAATGGGCTTTTGAAATATATGTTGTTGTCAGGAGCTTTAGCTTCTTTTGTAGTGAGACCATCAAAGCTGGGTCTTCATCTATGTGACCTGGAGGATATGGTTTCTGATTTTCCAATGAACATGAGGCAGAAGTGCTGAATTCTCTCTTTGTAGGTAAACTGTGGCCATTGGAGGCTAAGTGTCTCCCCGTGGGGACTCTGAAGCCATTTGGTCATCCTCCACTTTTCGTGGTGTTTCTTGCTGCTGCACTAGGAGTTTGGTATTTGCTTCATGAAATACAAGGAGTTTAACTGGGACACAGTGCTGGAGGGAGTTCTGTCACGTGTGGTGGGTCAGGGTCCTAAGAGAATGCACCAACCATGATTCTATCTTACAGAGTGTGGCCCCTTGACCATAGTAACCTGATTCTGAACACTGTACTGAAACCTCTTCACATAACAAGATGCCTTTACATATAAGGGTCTGCTGGGTGCACCATGTCAGTCACAAGCCATTTGGAAGCCCATCGCAGATCCACATGGCCCCACCACAGATGTTTTATCACACACCTGCACACCACTGCTCTAGGCCCACTACTCAGCAGGCCCCACCATACTGGCATCTCTGTTCTTCATCATTTTCATGAAACCCGTCAATCAAGGCACCTGTCTGGTACACTCATGATCAGCAACAGGACATCCAAAGGTTCTCCAGTGCCACCTGGTCATGGGAATTTCAAAGATTGCATGGTATTTATCTAGCCGTTTTTAAAGGATGAAGTTGGAGGCACTGTGGGTTTCCATTCATTCAGGAACCATTAAATGGTGAGAAAGATCATTTCAATGAAATCTCTGGAGAACTCTAACAAACAAGGCTTCCCAAAGAGTGGCCAAAACGTCACATGAAACCAGGCCCACTGAGGTGTACAATGTGAGGTCCATGTGTGTTTTGACTCTCAACTATGGCTGCCAGGTCTTTAAGAATAAAATCATGTGATATCCTGGCTGAGATTCCCAGTGTTCTGTGGAAAGTCTCCCTGGGCTTCGATCTCAGTTTCCAGGGGGGGCTCTCATGAGTGGCCTCGGAAAATCCCAACTCAATTCATGGCAATACTTCTCTGAGTTCAGTTCCAGAACTCAGTCTCCAAGGGAATCACACCAGAGTTCAAGCCCAGGCGGACCCAGTCCTCTCTTCCACTGCAGCACAAATGACCACAATTCAAACCAAAACACTGCCAAAAGGCCCTCATCTTCTTCCATATAGACAATACTCATAACCTCTGGCTGGAGGTTTCCATGAGGGGCGCAGCCTAAGACAGTGTCCACAATAAGCTCCCTTGCCCATCATTTGCCTAATGTCAGGGTGGCCTGGACACCCTTCCTTTGAACCAGGAGTGATCAAATAGGCCTGCCTTTAATACTGCTCAGCTTCTCCGCTTGGAGGCCTGCTGATCTTGGGGTATAGATTCTTTGTGTGAATTGGAGTCATGAGAAAACCCAAGCACATAATGGCTAGCCTCTGCAGGGCTTTGAAAAACTCATTTGACCCAAAGGATCCCTATTCTCACTTGATGGAGGACAGGAACCTTACAGAGGAAGGCAAGAGACTTCATCCACATTGACTGCTTTTTTGCCATATTGGCTATGGATGCACATATGGGATCTTTCTTGAGATCCATCAGGTGCTGACAATCTAAGCCACAGCCTTACACAGGGCCAAGAGGCTGATTCAGACACATCCCTTTGCAAAGCAATTAAGCAAAGAGCCACAAGTGATGCCCGTTCGTTTGCATTTGAAAACTGTTTTCTTCAGGCTTCACAAAGGGGTGTCCTGAGGCAAAGACCTTGCTGACATCCAGGGAAACAGAACAATAGGTAAGCAAAAGGCCCAAAGCAGGGTTTCTCCACTGAGACTTTAATGGGCCCACTGATATCTGAGTTTTCTGAGATGCTCACTATTCATTTCAGCTATCTAGTACATGGCAATGTCACCAAGCTTGGAGGTGGTACATATCTTGGACACAAAACCATGAGCCTATTCTGAAGAGTGGCCAGAATTCAGGAAAAAACCAGAAATTTAGGAAGATAGTAGGTTTTGCCCATGGATAAGGCAAGCCCCAGTCCATTCATAAATTGGGCAGGATGAATGCTGGAAGCTTTCTACTAGACAGGACACATCCATTGATGCATTCTCTTTTCTAATGTCTACAACCACGGACACAGTGCGATACACAGACATAGCAACACTCGCCTTGTCAAAAGACTTGCTAGAAACAGTCCACTCCAAACCAAACCAACCGCCTTTCCTAGCTCTTCTCAGAACATGAGACCAAACCACAGACTCACACCCACACACACAAAGCCACCTCCTTCCCCCAAGTAGGTCTGTGACTACCCGCAGTGTCCTCTGACTGGTGGTCCATACTATGTTCCCCCGAAATGGCCTGTCCTGTCTCAGATCTGGACTCCTTGGCCAATTCTGTGAAGTTATCAGGAGCCAGGGGTGAGCCACTACCTGCTTTCTCAGGAAAGACCCCCTTCAGAGCTTTCTTGGCAATTGGCCATCCTCACATCTGTAGGTACCAAGAAAGACTGACTCTGTCCTTGGTAAATCCAAACAAGTGAGCCCACTGGGACTGGCACTGGGACTGCCTCTGGGTGCCTGGCTTCCTGGATCCCAAGTTCAGAGAGTTCCATCACCAAGGAAGTGTGGTGAGGTCACTTCCTTCAGGAACTGAATGAGGTCACTGCCTTGGAAACCACTCTGTCCTAACTGTTGCTTCCAAGGGTCCCATGAGATGGAGGCTGCCCCTGCTTCCTGTGACACTTTCACAAGTTAGAATGGTATATCAACCATAGGCACCCAGGAAAAGCTCTCCACACAGGCCTGGTTTGGTCCATCTTGTCTACATTAAGAAGAGAGAGGCTCATTCAGACACATCTTTTCATCCTGACCAGGTTGTTTGCCACAGAAGATGACTTCTGCTCTCTCAGGTCCTTCCTGGCTGCCTACATCTTCTCCAGGGATCATTTCTGCATGGACCTTTGAGGTTCTCAGCAGGTGGAAGATCCCCTACATTCCTGTATTGTAAGACCAACTCTGTCCCTGCTCTTCTGTAAAGTTAGATTGAGGGAAAAGTAAATGCTTGGGGTTAAGAACATGTTCGATTTGGGTTAGAAATCATTCTGCTGGATGAAGAATGGTATTGGGAACCTGTGATATTTATAATAATATAGAGGTGAAATATATGTATGAAAACAGAAATCTTAGTAAGATTTGAAGGCCAGAAGGGCATTGGGCCCTTGATTGAAATACTTAGCTTTGAATTACATTCTGTACAGATGTCTCTGACAAATCCATATACAATGGCATAGGACCTTGTACCTTGGATGATTGAATGTAGAAGAGAAGATCCAGTCAAAAAGGGATAGGAGGTAGGATTAGAAAGATAGTCAGTAGGTTTAGGAAGAAGAGTGGGTATAATATTTGGACCAAAAGTTCTTTAGCAATAGGGTGTCTGTTAGAGAGTGAATGTAAATGTCAGCACATGTGAAGAGTCAGTCACAATGATGAACTGGGGAAGATATGTAGGAAAGCAGATATGAATATAGACATTAGGAAATCAGGAAAAGTATAAAGTGAGTGATAGTATTTGACATTTTCAACAGGGTTGAGGTTGAATATATAATCTAAGGCAGAAACAAATGTGTAGTCACCAATAGGATTGACATTTGAGAGCATTAGGCAACCTGGACAAGGATGGTTTTAGTAATCCATGCTAACTTTCCAATTAGGCTTTGGTACAATCATAAGTGTGACCTTTGCATTTTGTGTCCAGAATATCACTGTGATAAAATATATATGTAGATCAGGTGACATGAGTATTTCTTCAACTATTTTTGGGAGCAATGTATTGAAGACGTATAAATTAGCATTCGGGGGTACAAATAGGTATACCCAGGGTCTATGAGTATAGAGATAATGCATGAATAGACCACACTGTGAATAAAGAATATAACTGGTTCCAATTTAAATAATGGATTGAATTGATATCTGAAAATATATAGGAAATCTTATATTGATACAGGATCATTCATTCCAACCAGTTAGACATCTAATGGTAACATTAGGGTGATGGTTTACCATGAGGGGTGTGTGAGTTTTGGTTCCAAAGTGATTATGGAAATCCAAAATAATATGCTTGGAAAGAAGTCTCATGAAAAGACCAGTCAAGAAACATGGAGGAATACATGTGTTCTGAAGCAGGATTTGATTGAAAGTGAACCAAATGCCTAGAAATTTGTGAACATGAGGATGAAATATATATCCTATGATGTGCATCAACTGAAGAAATAGTAATGTGCCAGTGTTGAATAAAAATAAATGTCTAAATACACATCCTGTCCCATAGGAGTCTACTTGCATTGATGTTAAACAGAGTCAGTTACAGAATAAATGTTAGGATTTCTATTCACCATTCACTGAAGTTAGTTTTCAGTACTAGGAAACAAATATGTATTTCAGGTGGATGAATATTTCTGAGAATAATCTTGTGAAAAGTTGATTATAAATCCACATACATGAACATGAATTTAGGGAGTGTAAAATAAGACACATATATTTTATATTTTGAAAAATCTGGAGAGTGTGTGTGTGTATATATACATAGATATATATACACAAACACAAACACAGAGATATTAAGAAGTAAAAATATATATGCCAATTGAAATTCATCATGAAATATATATCATTTAAAGATCCAAAAATATTTATTTTACTGAACCTGGATGTATGTATCATGTTGTTCAAGTAGGAAGCTCACCCATAGGTTGATTTTCAGTTCAAACAGCATTTAGGAGGAGTGATTTCTTCTCACAGATTGTATCTGCCAAGTCAGCCACCTCAAAAGAATGTAGCTGGGTAACCAGGTAGGATTCTGTATGTGCATGTAAAAAGACATGTGCTGAATAGGCTGCAAAGAAAGGGAGACAGGAATTCACATATTTGTGAAGTTTAAAAACACATGGATATCTATTACATTGGACTAGATTCATAACATGTACCCTTTATAATTCAAAAGGCCTGTCCAACTACGCATCATGCCTCCTCTGAACTGCTAGTATTTTTATTCTGTTTGGGTTATTTTTCTCTATCATATTATGATTCGTAGTCAGAGTCTAGTAGGGTATGGGTTAGTGTCAGGGATTCAGTTTTTGGAATGGAAAATAGGAAAATAAATCCAATGTTTATGCAAATATGTTCTACACAAAATCTTCCCACAATCATCCAGAAAAATGCCTTGACAATACCCTTGCCCCATGTAAGAAGCAATTCGAGAAGAAGAGTTAGAAAATCATTGAATACATATGTGGAATGAAAAATGCTCAGGAGTTCACAACTTTGGAGGTGGTAGAGGAGTTTCCAGAAGTAAGGGACAGGATAAACACTCCACAAACATGGAGCTCTGCTGGCCTAAAGACTTCTTGAGAAACTGCCTCTGAGAATGGGCTTTTGAAATATATGTTGTTGTCAGGAGCTTTAGCTTCTTTTGTAGTGAGACCATCAAAGCTGGGTCTTCATCTATGTGACCTGGAGGATATGGTTTCTGATTTTCCAATGAACATGAGGCAGAAGTGCTGAATTCTCTCTTTGTAGGTAAACTGTGGCCATTGGGGGATAAGTGTCTCCCCGTGGGGACTCTGAAGCCATTTGGTCATCCTCCACTTTTCGTGGTGTTTCTTGCTGCTGCACTAGGAGTTTGGTATTTGCTTCATGAAATACAAGGAGTTTAACTGGGACACAGTGCTGGAGGGAGTTCTGTCACGTGTGGTGGGTCAGGGTCCTAGGAGAATGCACCAACCATGATTCTATCTTACAGAGTGTGGCCCCTTGACCATAGCAACCTGATTCTGAACATTGTTCTGAAACCTCTTCATATAACAAGATGCCTTTACATATAAGGGTCTGCTGGGTGCACCATGTCAGTCACAAGCCATTTGGAAGCCCATCGCAGATCCACATGGCCCCACCACAGATGTTTTATCACACACCTGCACACCACTGCTCTAGGCCCACTACTCAGCAGGCCCCACCATACTGGCATCTCTGTTCTTCATCATTGTCATGAAACCCGTCAATCAAGGCACCTGTCTGGTACACTCATGATCAGCAACAGGACATCCAAAGGTTCTCCAGTGCCACCTGGTCATGGGAATTTCAAAGATTGCATGGTATTTATCTAGCCGTTTTTAAAGGATGAAGTTGGAGGCACTGTGGGTTTCCATTCATTCAGGAACCATTAAATGGTGAGAAAGATCATTTCAATGAAATCTCTGGAGAACTCTAACAAACAAGGCTTCCCAAAGAGTGGCCAAAACGTCACATGAAACCAGGCCCACTGAGGTGTACAATGTGAGGTCCATGTGTGTTTTGACTCTCAACTATGGCTGCCAGGTCTTTAAGAATAAAATCATGTGATATCCTGGCTGAGATTCCCAGTGTTCTGTGGAAAGTCACCCTGGGCTTCGATCTCAGTTTCCAGGGGGGGCTCTCATGAGTGGCCTCGGAAAATCCCAACTCAATTCATGGCAATACTTCTCTGAGTTCAGTTCCAGAACTCAGTCTCCAAGGGAATCACACCAGAGTTCAAGCCCAGGAGGACCCAGTCCTCTCTTCCACCGCCACACAAATGACCACAATTCAAACCAAAACACTGCCAAAAGGCCCTCATCTTCTTCCATATAGACAATACTCATAACCTCTGGCTGGAGGTTTCCATGAGGGGCGCAGCCTAAGACAGTGTCCACAATAAGCTCCCTTGCCCATCATTTGCCTAATGTCAGGGTGGCCTGGACACCCTTCCTTTGAACCAGGAGTGATCAAATAGGCCTGCCTTTAATACTGCTCAGCTTCTCCGCTTGGAGGCCTGCTGATCTTGGGGTATAGATTCTTTGTGTGAATTGGAGTCATGAGAAAACCCAAGCACATAATGGCTAGCCTCTGCAGGGCTTTGAAAAACTCATTTGACCCAAAGGATCCCTATTCTCACTTGATGGAGGACAGGAACCTTACAGAGGAAGGCAAGAGACTTCATCCACATTGACTGCTTTTTTGCCATATTGGCTATGGATGCACATATGGGATCTTTCTTGAGATCCATCAGGTGCTGACAATCTAAGCCACAGCCTTACACAGGGCCAAGAGGCTGATTCAGACACATCCCTTTGCAAAGCAATTAAGCAAAGAGCCACAAGTGATGCCCGTTCGTTTGCATTTGAAAACTGTTTTCTTCAGGCTTCACAAAGGGGTGTCCTGAGGCAAAGACCTTGCTGACATCCAGGGAAACAGAACAATAGGTAAGCAAAAGGCCCAAAGCAGGGTTTCTCCACTGAGACTTTAATGGGCCCACTGATATCTGAGTTTTCTGAGATGCTCACTATTCATTTCAGCTATCTAGTACATGGCAATGTCACCAAGCTTGGAGGTGGTACATATCTTGGACACAAAACCATGAGCCTATTCTGAAGAGTGGCCAGAATTCAGGAAAAAAACAGAAATTTAGGAAGATAGTAGGTTTTGCCCATGGATAAGGCAAGCCCCAGTCCATTCATAAATTGGGCAGGATGAATGCTGGAAGCTTTCTACTAGACAGGACACATCCATTGATGCATTCTCTTTTCTAATGTCTACAACCACGGACACAGTGCGATACACAGACATAGCAACACTCGCCTTGTCAAAAGACTTGCTAGAAACAGTCCACTCCAAACCAAACCAACCGCCTTTCCTAGCTCTTCTCAGAACATGAGACCAAACCACAGACTCACACCCACACCCACAAAGCCACCTCCTTCCCCCAAGTAGGTCTGTGACTACCCGCAGTGTCCTCTGACTGGTGGTCCATACTATGTTCCCCCGAAATGGCCTGTCCTGTCTCAGATCTGGACTCCTTGGCCAATTCTGTGAAGTAATCAGGAGCCAGGTGTGAGCCACTACCTGCTTTCTCAGGAGAGACCCCCTTCAGAGCTTTCTTGGCAATTGGCCATCCTCACATCTGTAGGTACCAAGAAAGACTGACTCTGTCCTTGGTAAATCCAAACAAGTGAGCCCACTGGGACTGGCACTGGGACTGCCTCTGGGTGCCTGGCTTCCTGGATCCCAAGTTCAGAGAGTTCCATCACCAAGGAAGTGTGGTGAGGTCACTTCCTTCAGGAACTGAATGAGGTCACTGCCTTGGAAACCACTCTGTCCTAACTGTTGCTTCCAAGGGTCCCATGAGATGGAGGCTGCCCCTGCTTCCTGTGACACTTTCACAAGTTAGAATGGTATATCAACCATAGGCACCCAGGAAAAGCTCTCTACACAGGCCTGGTTTGGTCCATCTTGTCTACATTAAGAAGAGAGAGGCTCATTCAGACACATCTTTTCATCCTGACCAGGTTGTTTGCCACAGAAGATGACTTCTGCTCTCTCAGGTCCTTCCTGGCTGCCTACATCTTCTCTAGGGATCATTTCTGCATGGACCTTTGAGGTTCTCAGCAGGTGGAAGATCCCCTACATTCCTGTATTGTAAGACCGACTATGTCCCTGCTCTTCTGTAAAGTTAGGTTGAGGGAAAAGTAAATGCTTGGGGTTAAGAATATGTTCCATTTGGGTTAGAAATCATTCTGCTGGATGAAGAATGGTATTGGGAACCTGTGATATTTATAATAATATAGAGGTGAAATATATGTATGAAAACAGAAATCTAAGTAAGATTTGAAGGCCAGAAGGGCATTGGGCCCTTGATTGAAATACTTAGCTTTGAATTACATTCTGTACAGATGTCTCTGACAAATCCATATACAATGGCATAGGACCTTGTACCTTGGATGATTGAATGTAGAAGAGAAGATCCAGTCAAAAAGGGATAGGAGGTAGGATTAGAAAGATAGTCAGTAGGTTTAGGAAGAAGAGTGGGTATAATATTTGGACCAAAAGTTCTTTAGCAATAGGGTGTCTGTTAGAGAGTGAATGTAAATGTCAGCACATGTGAAGAGTCAGTCACAATGATGAACTGGGGAAGATATGTAGGAAAGCAGATATGAATATAGACATTAGGAAATCAGGAAAAGTATAAAGTGAGTGATAGGATTTGACATTTTCAACAGGGTTGAGGTTGAATATATAATCTAAGGCAGAAACAAATGTGTAGTAACCAATAGGATTGACATTTGAGAGCATTAGGCAACCTGGACAAGGATGGTTTTAGTAATCCATGCTAACTTTCCAATTAGGCTTTGGTACAATCATAAGTGTGACCTTTGCATTTTGTGTCCAGAATATCACTGTGATAAAATATATATGTAGATCAGGTGACATGAGTATTTCTTCAACTATTTTTGGGAGCAATGTATTGAAGACGTATAAATAAGCATTCGGGGGTACAAATAGGTATACCCAGGGTCTATGAGTATAGAGATAATGCATGAATAGACCACACTGTGAATAAAGAATATAACTGGTTCCAATTTAAATAATGGATTGAATTGATATCTGAAAATATATAGGAAATCTTATATTGATACAGGATCATTCATTCCAACCAGTTAGACATCTAATGGTAATATTAGGGTGATGGTTTACCATGAGGGGTGTGTGAGTTTTGGTTCCAAAGTGATTATGGAAATCCAAAATAATATGCTTGGAAAGAAGTCTCATGAAAAGACCAGTCAAGAAACATGGAGGAATACATGTGTTCTGAAGCAGGATTTGATGGAAAGTGAACCAAATGCCTAGAAATTTGTGAACATGAGGATGAAATATATATCCTATGATGTGCATCAACTGAAGAAATAGTAATGTGCCAGTGTTGAATAAAAATAAATGTCTAAATACACATCATGTCCCATAGGAGTCTACTTGCATTGATGTTAAACAGAGTCAGTTACAGAAGAAATGTTAGGATTTCTATTCACCATTCACTGAAGTTAGTTTTCAGTACTAGGAAACAAATATGTATTTCAGGTGGATGAATATTTCTGAGAATAATCTTGTGAAAAGTTGATTATAAATCCACATACATGAACATGAATTTAGGGAGTGTAAAATAAGACACATATATTTTATATTTTGAAAAATCTGGAGAGTGTGTGTGTGTATATATACATAGATATATATACACAAACACAAACACAGAGACATTAAGAAGTAAAAATATATATGCCAATTGAAATTCATCATGAAATATATATCATTTAAAGATCCAAAATTATTCATTTTACTGAACCTGGATGTATGTATCATGTTGTTCAAGTAGGAAGCTCACCCATAGGTTAATTTTCAGTTCAAACAGCATTTAGGAGGAGTGATTTCTTCTCACAGATTGTATCTGCCAAGTCAGCCACCTCAAAAGAATGTAGCTGGGAAACCAGGTAGGATTCTGTATGTGCATGTAAAAAGACATGTGCTGAATAGGCTGCAAAGAAAGGGAGACAGGAATTTACATATTTGTGAAGTTTAAAAACACATGGAGATCTATTACATTGGACTAGATTCATAACATGTACCCTTTATAATTCAAAAGGCCTGTCCAACTACGCATCATGCCTCCTCTGAACTGCTAGTATTTTTATTCTGTTTGGGTTATTTTTCTCTATCATATTATGATTCGTAGTCAGAGTCTAGTAGGGTATGGGTTAGTGTCAGGGATTCAGTTTTTGGAATGGAAAATAGGAAAATAAATCCAATGTTTATGCAAATATGTTCTACACAAAATCTTCCCACAATCATCCAGAAAAATGCCTTGACAATACCCTTGCCCCATGTAAGACGCAATTCGAGAAGAAGAGTTAGAAAATCATTGAATACATATGTGGAATGAAAAATGCTCAGGAGTTCACAACTTTGGAGGTGGTAGAGGAGTTTCCAGAAGTAAGGGACAGGATAAACACTCCACAAACATGAAGCTCTGCTGGCCTAAAGACTTCTTGAGAAACTGCCTCTGAGAATGGGCTTTTGAAATATTTGTTGTTGTCAGGAGCTTTAGCTTCTTTTGTAGTGAGACCATCAAAGCTGGGTCTTCATCTATGTGACCTGGAGGATATGGTTTCTGATTTTCCAATGAACATGAGGCAGAAGTGCTGAATTCTCTCTTTGTAGGTAAACTGTGGCCATTGGGGGCTAAGTGTCTCCCCGTGGGGACTCTGAAGCCATTTGGTCATCCTCCACTTTTCGTGGTGTTTCTTGCTGCTGCACTAGGAGTTTGGTATTTGCTTCACGAAATACAAGGAGTTTAACTGGGACACAGTGCTGGAGGGAGTTCTGTCACGTGTGGTGGGTCAGGGTCCTAGGAGAATGCACCAACCATGATTCTATCTTACAGAGCGTGGCCCCTTGACCATAGCAACCTGATTCTGAACATTGTTCTGAAACCTCTTCATATAACAAGATGCCTTTACATATAAGGGTCTGCTGGGTGCACCATGTCAGTCACAAGCCATTTGGAAGCCCATCGCAGATCCACATGGCCCCACCACAGATGTTTTATCACACACCTGCACACCACTGCTCTAGGCCCACTACTCAGCAGGCCCCACCATACTGGCATCTCTGTTCTTCATCATTTTCATGAAACCCGTCAATCAAGGCACCTGTCTGGTACACTCATGATCAGCAACAGGACATCCAAAGGTTCTCCAGTGCCACCTGGTCATGGGAATTTCAAAGATTGCATGGTATTTATCTAGCCATTTTTAAAGGATGAAGTTGGAGGCACTGTGGGTTTCCATTCATTCAGGAACCATTAAATGGTGAGAAAGATCATTTCAATGAAATCTCTGGAGAACTCTAACAAACAAGGCTTCCCAAAGAGTGGCCAAAACGTCACATGAAACCAGGCCCACTGAGGTGTACAATGTGAGGTCCATGTGTGTTTTGACTCTCAACTATGGCTGCCAGGTCTTTAAGAATAAAATCATGTGATATCCTGGCTGAGATTCCCAGTGTTCTGTGGAAAGTCACCCTGGGCTTCGATCTCAGTTTCCAGGGGGGGCTCTCATGAGTGGCCTCGGAAAATCCCAACTCAATTCATGGCAATACTTCTCTGAGTTCAGTTCCAGAACTCAGTCTCCAAGGGAATCACACCAGAGTTCAAGCCCAGGAGGACCCAGTCCTCTCTTCCACCGCCACACAAATGACCACAATTCAAACCAAAACACTGCCAAAAGGCCCTCATCTTCTTCCATATAGACAATACTCATAACCTCTGGCTGGAGGTTTCCATGAGGGGCGCAGCCTAAGACAGTGTCCACAATAAGCTCCCTTGCCCATCATTTGCCTAATGTCAGGGTGGCCTGGACACCCTTCCTTTGAACCAGGAGTGATCAAATAGGCCTGCCTTTAATACTGCTCAGCTTCTCCGCTTGGAGGCCTGCTGATCTTGGGGTATAGATTCTTTGTGTGAATTGGAGTCATGAGAAAACCCAAGCACATAATGGCTAGCCTCTGCAGCGCTTTGAAAAACTCATTTGACCCAAAGGATCCCTATTCTCACTTGATGGAGGACAGGAACCTTACAGAGGAAGGCAAGAGACTTCATCCACATTGACTGCTTTTTTGCCATATTGGCTATGGATGCACCTATGGGATTATTCTTGAGATCCATCAGGTGCTGACAATCTGAGCCACAGCCTTACACAGGGCCAAGAGGCTGATTCAGACACATCCCTTTGCAAAGCAATTAAGCAAAGAGCCACAAGTGATGCCTGTTCGTTTGCATTTGAAAACTGTTTTCTTCAGGCTTCACAAAGGGGTGTCCTGAGGCAAAGACCTTGCTGACATCCAGGGAAACAGAACAATAGGTAAGCAAAAGGCCCAAAGCAGGGTTTCTCCACTGAGACTTTAATGGGCCCACTGATATCTGAGTTTCTGAGATGCTCACTATTCATTTCAGCTATCTAGTACATGGCAATGTCACCAAGCTTGGAGGTGGTACATATCTTGGACACAAAACCATGAGCCTATTCTGAAGAGTGGCCAGAATTGAGGAAAAAAACAGAAATTTAGGAAGATAGTAGGTTTTGCCCATGGATAAGGCAAGCCCCAGTCTATTCATAAATTGGGCAGGATGAATGCTGGAAGCTTTCTACTAGACAGGACACATCCATTGATGCATTCTCTTTTCTAATGTCTACAACCACGGACACAGTGCGATACACAGACATAGCAACACTCGCCTTGTCAAAAGACTTGCTAGAAACAGTCCACTCCAAACCAAACCAACCGCCTTTCCTAGCTCTTCTCAGAACATGAGACCAAACCACAGACTCACACCCACACCCACAAAGCCACCTCCTTCCCCCAAGTAGGTCTGTGACTACCCGCAGTGTCCTCTGACTGGTGGGCCACACTATGTTCCCCCGAAATGGCCTGTCCTGTCTCAGATCTGGACTCCTTGGCCAATTCTGTGAAGTTATCAGGAGCCAGGGGTGAGCCACTACCTGCTTTCTCAGGAAAGACCCCCTACAGAGCTTTCTTGGCAATTGGCCATCCTCACATCTGTAGGTACCAAGAAAGACTGACTCTGTCCTTGGTAAATCCAAACAAGTGAGCCCACTGGGACTGGCACTGGGACTGCCTCTGGGTGCCTGGCTTCCTGGATCCCAAGTTCAGAGAGTTCCATCACCAAGGAAGTGTGGTGAGGTCACTTCCTTCAGGAACTGAATGAGGTCACTGCCTTGGAAACCACTCTGTCCTAACTGTTGCTTCCAAGGGTCCCATGAGATGGAGGCTGCCCCTGCTTCCTGTGACACTTTCACAAGTTAGAATGGTATATCAACCATAGGCACCCAGGAAAAGCACTCCACACAGGCCTGGTTTGGTCCATCTTGTCTACATTAAGAAGAGAGAGGCTCATTCAGACACATCTTTTCATCCTGACCAGGTTGTTTGCCACAGAAGATGACTTCTGCTCTCTCACGTCCTTCCTGGCTGCCTACATCTTCTCCAGGGATCATTTCTGCATGGACCTTTGAGGTTCTCAGCAGGTGGAAGATCCCCTACATTCCTGTATTGTAAGACCAACTCTGTCCCTGCTCTTCTGTAAAGTTAGATTGAGGGAAAAGTAAATGCTTGGGGTTAAGAACATGTTCCATTTGGGTTAGAAATCATTCTGCTGGATGAAGAATGGTATTGGGAACCTGTGATATTTATAACAATATAGAGGTGAAATATATGTATGAAAACAGAAATCTAAGTAAGATTTGAAGGCCAGAAGGGCATTGGGCCCTTGATTGAAATACTTAGCTTTGAATTACATTCTGTACAGATGTCTCTGACAAATCCATATACAATGGCATAGGACCTTGTACCTTGGATGATTGAATGTAGAAGAGAAGATCCAGTCAAAAAGGGATAGGAGGTAGGATTAGAAAGATAGTCAGTAGGTTTAGGAAGAAGAGTGGGTATAATATTTGGACCAAAAGTTCTTTAGCAATAGGGTGTCTGTTAGAGAGTGAATGTAAATGTCAGCACATGTGAAGAGTCAGTCACAATGATGAACTGGGGAAGATATGTAGGAAAGCAGATATGAATATAGACATTAGGAAATCAGGAAAAGTATAAAGTGAGTGATAGGATTTGACATTTTCAACAGGGTTGAGGTTGAATATATAATCTAAGGCAGAAACAAATGTGTAGTCACCAATAGGATTGACATTTGAGAGCATTAGGCAACCTGGACAAGGATGGTTTTAGTAATCCATGCTAACTTTCCAATTAGGCTTTGGTACAATCATAAGTGTGACCTTTGCATTTTGTGTCCAGAATATCACTGTGATAAAATATATATGTAGATCAGGTGACATGAGTATTTCTTCAACTATTTTTGGGAGCAATGTATTGAAGACGTATAAATTAGCATTCGGGGGTACAAATAGGTATACCCAGGGTCTATGAGTATAGAGATAATGCATGAATAGACCACACTGTGAATAAAGAATATAACTGGTTCCAATTTAAATAATGGATTGAATTGATATCTGAAAATATATAGGAAATCTTATATTGATACAGGATCATTCATTCCAACCAGTTAGACATCTAATGGTAACATTAGGGTGATGGTTTACCATGAGGGGTGTGTGAGTTTTGGTTCCAAAGTGATTATGGAAATCCAAAATAATATGTTTGGAAAGAAGTCTCATGAAAAGACCAGTCAAGAAACATGGAGGAATACATGTGTTCTGAAGCAGGATTTGATTGAAAGTGAACCAAATGCATAGAAATTTGTGAACATGAGGATGAAATATATATCCTATGATGTGCATCAACTGAAGAAATAGTAATGTGCCAGTGTTGAATAAAAATAAATGTCTAAATACACATCATGTCCCATAGGAGTCTACTTGCATTGATGTTAAACAGAGTCAGTTACAGAAGAAATGTTAGGATTTCTATTCACCATTCACTGAAGTTAGTTTTCAGTACTAGGAAACAAATATGTATTTCAGGTGGATGAATATTTCTGAGAATAATCTTGTGAAAAGTTGATTATAAATCCACATACATGAACATGAATTTAGGGAGTGTAAAATAAGACACATATATTTTATATTTTGAAAAATCTGGAGAGTGTGTGTCTGTATATATACATAGATATATATACACAAACACAAACACAGAGACATTAAGAAGTAAAAATATATATGCCAATTGAAATTCATCATGAAATATATATCATTTAAAGATCCAAAAATATTTATTTTACTGAACCTGGATGTATGTATCATGTTGTTCAAGTAGGAAGCTCACCCATAGGTTGATTTTCAGTTCAAACAGCATTTAGGAGGAGTGATTTCTTCTCACAGATTGTATCTGCCAAGTCAGCCACCTCAAAAGAATGTAGCTGGGAAACCAGGTAGGATTCTGTATGTGCATGTAAAAAGACATGTGCTGAATAGGCTGCAAAGAAAGGGAGACAGGAATTCACATATTTGTGAAGTTTAGAAACACATGGAGATCTATTACATTGGACTAGATTCATAACATGTACCCTTTATAATTCAAAAGGCCTGTCCAACTACGCATCATGCCTCCTCTGAACTGCTAGTATTTTTATTCTGTTTGGGTTATTTTTCTCTATCATATTATGATTCGTAGTCAGAGTCTAGTAGGGTATGGGTTAGTGTCAGGGATTCAGTTTTTGGAATGGAAAATAGGAAAATAAATCCAATGTTTATGCAAATATGTTCTACACAAAATCTTCCCACAATCATCCAGAAAAATGCCTTGACAATACCCTTGCCCCATGTAAGACGCAATTCGAGAAGAAGAGTTAGAAAATCATTGAATACATATGTGGAATGAAAAATGCTCAGGAGTTCACAACTTTGGAGGTGGTAGAGGAGTTTCCAGAAGTAAGGGACAGGATAAACACTCCACAAACATGGAGCTCTGCTGGCCTAAAGACTTCTTGAGAAACTGCCTCTGAGAATGGGCTTTTGAAATATATGTTGTTGTCAGGAGCTTTAGCTTCTTTTGTAGTGAGACCATCAAAGCTGGGTCTTCATCTATGTGACCTGGAGGATATGGTTTCTGATTTTCCAATGAACATGAGGCAGAAGTGCTGAATTCTCTCTTTGTAGGTAAACTGTGGCCATTGGGGGATAAGTGTCTCCCCGTGGGGACTCTGAAGCCATTTGGTCATCCTCCACTTTTCGTGGTGTTTCTTGCTGCTGCACTAGGAGTTTGGTATTTGCTTCACGAAATACAAGGAGTTTAACTGGGACACAGTGCTGGAGGGAGTTCTGTCACGTGTGGTGGGTCAGGGTCCTAGGAGAATGCACCAACCATGATTCTATCTTACAGAGCGTGGCCCCTTGACCATAGCAACCTGATTCTGAACATTGTTCTGAAACCTCTTCATATAACAAGATGCCTTTACATATAAGGGTCTGCTGGGTGCACCATGTCAGTCACAAGCCATTTGGAAGCCCATCGCAGATCCGCATGGCCCCACCACAGATGTTTTATCACACACCTGCACACCACTGCTCTAGGCCCACTACTCAGCAGGCCCCACCATACTGGCATCTCTGTTCTTCATCATTGTCATGAAACCCGTCAATCAAGGCACCTGTCTGGTACACTCATGATCAGCAACAGGACATCCAAAGGTTCTCCAGTGCCACCTGGTCATGGGAATTTCAAAGATTGCATGGTATTTATCTAGCCGTTTCTAAAGGATGATGTTGGAGGCACTGTGGGTTTCCATTCATTCAGGAACCATTAAATGGTGAGAAAGATCATTTCAATGAAATCTCTGGAGAACTCTAACAAACAAGGCTTCCCAAAGAGTGGCCAAAACGTCACATGAAACCAGGCCCACTGAGGTGTACAATGTGAGGTCCATGTGTGTTTTGACTCTCAACTATGGCTGCCAGGTCTTTAAGAATAAAATCATGTGATATCCTGGCTGAGATTCCCAGTGTTCTGTGGAAAGTCACCCTGGGCTTCGATCTCAGTTTCCAGGGGGGGCTCTCATGAGTGGCCTCGGAAAATCCCAACTCAATTCATGGCAATACTTCTCTGAGTTCAGCTCCAGAACTCAGTCTCCAAGGGAATCACACCAGAGTTCAAGCCCAGGAGGACCCAGTCCTCTCTTCCACCGCCACACAAATGACCACAATTCAACCCAAAACACTGCCAAAAGGCCCTCATCTTCTTCCATATAGACAATACTCATCACCTCTGGCTGGAGTTTTCCATGAGGGGTGCAGCCTAAGACAGTGTCCACAATAAGCTCCCTTGCCCATCATTTGCCTAATGTCAGGGTGGCCTGGACACCCTTCCTTTGAACCAGGAGTGATCAAATAGGCCTGCCTTTAATACTGCTCAGCTTCTCCGCTTGGAGGCCTGCTGATCTTGGGGTATAGATTCTTTGTGTGAATTGGAGTCATGAGAAAACCCAAGCACATAATGGCTAGCCTCTGCAGGGCTTTGAAAAACTCATTTGACCCAAAGGATCCCTATTCTCACTTGATGGAGGACAGGAACCTTACAGAGGAAGGCAAGAGACTTCATCCACATTGACTGCTTTTTTGCCATATTGGCTATGGATGCACATATGGGATCTTTCTTGAGATCCATCAGGTGCTGACAATCTAAGCCACAGCCTTACACAGGGCCAAGAGGCTGATTCAGACACATCCCTTTGCAAAGCAATTAAGCAAAGAGCCACAAGTGATGCCCGTTCGTTTGCATTTGAAAACTGTTTTCTTCAGGCTTCACAAAGGGGTGTCCTGAGGCAAAGACCTTGCTGACATCCAGGGAAACAGAACAATAGGTAAGCAAAAGGCCCAAAGCAGGGTTTCTCCACTGAGACTTTAATGGGCCCACTGATATCTGAGTTTTCTGAGATGCTCACTATTCATTTCAGCTATCTAGTACATGGCAATGTCACCAAGCTTGGAGGTGGTACATATCTTGGACACAAAACCATGAGCCTATTCTGAAGAGTGGCCAGTATTGAGGAAAAAACCAGAAATTTAGGAAGATAGTAGGTTTTGCCCATGGATAAGGCAAGCCCCAGTCCATTCATAAATTGGGCAGGATGAATGCTGGAAGCTTTCTACTAGACAGGACACATCCATTGATGCATTCTCTTTTCTAATGTCTACAACCACGGACACAGTGCGATACACAGACATAGCAACACTCGCCTTGTCAAAAGACTTGCTAGAAACAGTCCACTCCAAACCAAACCAACCGCCTTTCCTAGCTCTTCTCAGAACATGAGACCAAACCACAGACTCACACCCACACCCACAAAGCCACCTCCTTCCCCCAAGTAGGTCTGTGACTACCCGCAGTGTCCTCTGACTGGTGGGCCATACTATGTTCCCCCGAAATGGCCTGTCCTGTCTCAGATCTGGACTCCTTGGCCAATTCTGTGAAGTTATCAGGAGCCAGGGGTGAGCCACTACCTGCTTTCTCAGGAAAGACCCCCTTCAGAGCTTTCTTGGCAATTGGCCATCCTCACATCTGTAGGTACCAAGAAAGACTGACTCTGTCCTTGGTAAATCCAAACAAGTGAGCCCACTGGGACTGGCACTGGGACTGCCTCTGGGTGCCTGGCTTCCTGGATCCCAAGTTCAGAGAGTTCCATCACCAAGAGAGTGTGGTGAGGTCACTTCCTTCAGGAACTGAATGAGGTCACTGCCTTGGAAACCACTCTGTCCTAACTGTTGCTTCCAAGGGTCCCATGAGATGGAGGCTGCCCCTGTTTCCTGTGACACTTTCACAAGTTAGAATGGTATATCAACCATAGGCACCCAGGAAAAGCTCTCCACACAGGCCTGGTTTGGTCCATCTTGTCTACATTAAGAAGAGAGAGGCTCATTCAGACACATCTTTTCATCCTGACCAGGTTGTTTGCCACAGAAGATGACTTCTGCTCTCTCAGGTCCTTCCTGGCTGCCTACATCTTCTCCAGGGATCATTTTTGCATGGACCTTTGAGGTTCTCAGCAGGTGGAAGATCCCCTACATTCCTGTATTGTAAGACCAACTCTGTCCCTGCTCTTCTGTAAAGTTAGATTGAGGGAAAAGTAAATGCTTGGGGTTAAGAACATGTTCAATTTGGGTTAGAAATCATTCTGCTGGATGAAGAATGGTATTGGGAACCTGTGATATTTATAATAATATAGAGGTGAAATATATGTATGAAAACAGAAATCTAAGTAAGATTTGAAGGCCAGAAGGGCATTGGGCCCTTGATTGAAATACTTAGCTTTGAATTACATTCTGTACAGATGTCTCTGACAAATCCATATACAATGGCATAGGACCTTGTACCTTGGATGATTGAATGTAGAAGAGAAGATCCAGTCATAAAGGGATAGGAGGTAGGATTAGGAAGATAGTCAGTAGGTTTAGGAAGAAGAGTGGGTATAATATTTGGACCAAAAGTTCTTTAGCAATAGGGTGTCTGTTAGAGAGTGAATGTAAATGTCAGCACATGTGAAGAGTCAGTCACAATGATGAACTGGGGAAGATATGTAGGAAAGCAGATATGAATATAGACATTAGGAAATCAGGAAAAGTATAAAGTGAGTGATAGGATTTGACATTTTCAACAGGGTTGAGGTTGAATATATAATCTAAGGCAGAAACAAATGTGTAGTCACCAATAGGATTGACATTTGAGAGCATTAGGCAACCTGGACAAGGATGGTTTTAGTAATCCATGCTAACTTTCCAATTAGGCTTTGGTACAATCATAAGTGTGACCTTTGCATTTTGTGTCCAGAATATCACTGTGATAAAATATATATGTAGATCAGGTGACATGAGTATTTCTTCAACTATTTTTGGGAGCAATGTATTGAAGACGTATAAATTAGCATTCGGGGGTACAAATAGGTATACCCAGGGTCTATGAGTATAGAGATAATGCATGAATAGACCACACTGTGAATAAAGAATATAACTGGTTCCAATTTAAATAATGGATTGAATTGATATCTGAAAATATATAGGAAATCTTATATTGATACAGGATCATTCATTCCAACCAGTTAGACATCTAATGGTAACATTAGGGTGATGGTTTACCATGAGGGGTGTGTGAGTTTTGGTTCCAAAGTGATTATGGAAATCCAAAATAATATGCTTGGAAAGAAGTCTCATGAAAAGACCAGTCAAGAAACATGGAGGAATACATGTGTTCTGAAGCAGGATTTGATTGAAAGTGAACCAAATGCCTAGAAATTTGTGAACATGAGGATGAAATATATATCCTATGATGTGCATCAACTGAAGAAATAGTAATGTGCCAGTGTTGAATAAAAATAAATGTCTAAATACACATCATGTCCCATAGGAGTCTACTTGCATTGATGTTAAACAGAGTCAGTTACAGAAGAAATGTTAGGATTTCTATTCACCATTCACTGAAGTTAGTTTTCAGTACTAGGAAACAAATATGTATTTCAGGTGGATGAATATTTCTGAGAATAATCTTGTGAAAAGTTGATTATAAATCCACATACATGAACATGAATTTAGGGAGTGTAAAATAAGACACATATATTTTATATTTTGAAAAATCTGGAGAGTGTGTGTGTGTATATATACATAGATATATATACACAAACACAAACACAGAGACATTAAGAAGTAAAAATATATATGCCAATTGAAATTCATCATGAAATATATATCATTTAAAGATCCAAAAATATTTATTTTACTGAACCTGGATGTATGTATCATGTTGTTCAAGTAGGAAGCTCACCCATAGGTTGATTTTCAGTTCAAACAGCATTTAGGAGGAGTGATTTCTTCTCACAGATTGTATCTGCCAAGTCAGCCACCTCAAAAGAATGTAGCTGGGAAACCAGGTAGGATTCTGTATGTGCATGTAAAAAGACATGTGCTGAATAGGCTGCAAAGAAAGGGAGACAGGAATTCACATATTTGTGAAGTTTAAAAACACATGGAGATCTATTACATTGGACTAGATTCATAACATGTACCCTTTATAATTCAAAAGGCCTGTCCAACTACGCATCATGCCTCCTCTGAACTGCTAGTATTTTTATTCTGTTTGGGTTATTTTTCTCTATCATATTATGATTCGTAGTCAGAGTCTAGTGGGGTATGGGTTAGTGTCAGGGATTCAGTTTTTGGAATGGAAAATAGGAAAATAAATCCAATGTTTATGCAAATATGTTCTACACAAAATCTTCCCACAATCATCCAGAAAAATGCCTTGACAATACCCTTGCCCCATGTAAGACGCAATTCGAGAAGAAGAGTTAGAAAATCATTGAATACATATGTGGAATGAAAAATGCTCAGGAGTTCACAACTTTGGAGGTGGTAGAGGAGTTTCCAGAAGTAAGGGACAGGATAAACACTCCACAACCATGGAGCTCTGCTGGCCTAAAGACTTCTTGAGAAACTGCCTCTGAGAATGGGCTTTTGAAATATATGTTGTTGTCAGGAGCTTTAGCTTCTTTTGTAGTGAGACCATCAAAGCTGGGTCTTCATCTATGTGACCTGGAGGATATGGTTTCTGATTTTCCAATGAACATGAGGCAGAAGTGCTGAATTCTCTCTTTGTAGGTAAACTGTGGCCATTGGGGGCTAAGTGTCTCCCCGTGGGGACTCTGAAGCCATTTGGTCATCCTCCACTTTTCGTGGTGTTTCTTGCTGCTGCACTAGGAGTTTGGTATTTGCTTCACGAAATACAAGGAGTTTAACTGGGACACAGTGCTGGAGGGAGTTCTGTCACGTGTGGTGGGTCAGGGTCCTAGGAGAATGCACCAACCATGATTCTATCTTACAGAGCGTGGCCCCTTGACCATAGCAACCTGATTCTGAACATTGTTCTGAAACCTCTTCATATAACAAGATGCCTTTACATATAAGGGTCTGCTGGGTGCACCATGTCAGTCACAAGCCATTTGGAAGCCCATCGCAGATCCACATGGCCCCACCACAGATGTTTTATCACACACCTGCACACCACTGCTCTAGGCCCACTACTCAGCAGGCCCCACCATACTGGCATCTCTGTTCTTCATCATTTTCATGAAACCCGTCAATCAAGGCACCTGTCTGGTACACTCATGATCAGCAACAGGACATCCAAAGGTTCTCCAGTGCCACCTGGTCATGGGAATTTCAAAGATTGCATGGTATTTATCTAGCCGTTTTTAAAGGATGAATTTGGAGGCACTGTGGGTTTCCATTCATTCAGGAACCATTAAATGGTGAGAAAGATCATTTCAATGAAATCTCTGGAGAACTCTAACAAACAAGGCTTCCCAAAGAGTGGCCAAAACGTCACATGAAACCAGGCCCACTGAGGTGTACAATGTGAGGTCCATGTGTGTTTTGACTCTCAACTATGGCTGCCAGGTCTTTAAGAATAAAATCATGTGATATCCTGGCTGAGATTCCCAGTGTTCTGTGGAAAGTCACCCTGGGCTTCGATCTCAGTTTCCAGGGGGGGCTCTCATGAGTGGCCTCGGAAAATCCCAACTCAATTCATGGCAATACTTCTCTGAGTTCAGTTCCAGAACTCAGTCTCCAAGGGAATCACACCAGAGTTCAAGCCCAGGAGGACCCAGTCCTCTCTTCCACCGCCACACAAATGACCACAATTCAAACCAAAACACTGCCAAAAGGCCCTCATCTTCTTCCATATAGACAATACTCATAACCTCTGGCTGGAGGTTTCCATGAGGGGCGCAGCCTAAGACAGTGTCCACAATAAGCTCCCTTGCCCATCATTTGCCTAATGTCAGGGTGACCTGGACACCCTTCCTTTGAACCAGGAGTGATCAAATAGGCCTGCCTTTAATACTGCTCAGCTTCTCCGCTTGGAGGCCTGCTGATCTTGGGGTATAGATTCTTTGTGTGAATTGGAGTCATGAGAAAACCCAAGCACATAATGGCTAGCCTCTGCAGCGCTTTGAAAAACTCATTTGACCCAAAGGATCCCTATTCTCACTTGATGGAGGACAGGAACCTTACAGAGGAAGGCAAGAGACTTCATCCACATTGACTGCTTTTTTGCCATATTGGCTATGGATGCACATATGGGATCTTTCTTGAGATCCATCAGGTGCTGACAATCTAAGCCACAGCCTTACACAGGGCCAAGAGGCTGATTCAGACACATCCCTTTGCAAAGCAATTAAGCAAAGAGCCACAAGTGATGCCCGTTCGTTTGCATTTGAAAACTGTTTTCTTCAGGCTTCACAAAGGGGTGTCCTGAGGCAAAGACCTTGCTGACATCCAGGGAAACAGAACAATAGGTAAGCAAAAGGCCCAAAGCAGGGTTTCTCCACTGAGACTTTAATGGGCCCACTGATATCTGAGTTTTCTGAGATGCTCACTATTCATTGCAGCTATCTAGTACATGGCAATGTCACCAAGCTTGGAGGTGGTACATACCTTGGACACATAACCATGAGCCTATTCTGAATAGTGGCCAGAATCCAGGAAATAACCAAAAATTTAGGAAGATAGTAGGTTTTGCCCATGGATAAGGCAAGCCCCAGTCCATTCATAAATTGGGCAGGATGAATGCTGGAAGCTTTCTACTAGACAGGACACATCCATTGATGCATTCTCTTTTCTAATGTCTACAACCACGGACACAGTGCGATACACAGACATAGCAACACTCGCCTTGTCAAAAGACTTGCTAGAAACAGTCCACTCCAAACCAAACCAACCGCCTTTCCTAGCTCTTCTCAGAACATGAGACCAAACCACAGACTCACACCCACACCCACAAAGCCACCTCCTTCCCCCAAGTAGGTCTGTGACTACCCGCAGTGTCCTCTGACTGGTGGGCCATACTATGTTCCCCCGAAATGGCCTGTCCTGTCTCAGATCTGGACTCCTTGGCCAATTCTGTGAAGTTATCAGGAGCCAGGGGTGAGCCACTACCTGCTTTCTCAGGAAAGACCCCCTTCAGAGCTTTCTTGGCAATTGGCCATCCTCACATCTGTAGGTACCAAGAAGGACTGACTCTGTCCTTGGTAAATCCAAACAAGTGAGCCCACTGGGACTGGCACTGGGACTGCCTCTGGGTGCCTGGCTTCCTGGATCCCAAGTTCAGAGAGTTCCATCACCAAGGAAGTGTGGTGAGGTCACTTCCTTCAGGAACTGAATGAGGTCACTGCCTTGGAAACCACTCTATCCTAACTGTTGCTTCCAAGGGTCCCATGAGATGGAGGCTGCCCCTGCTTCCTGTGACACTTTCACAAGTTAGAATGGTATATCAACCATAGGCACCCAGGAAAAGCTCTCCACACAGGCCTGCTTTGGTCCATCTTGTCTACATTAAGAAGAGAGAGGCTCATTCAGACACATCTTTTCATCCTGACCAGGTTGTTTGCCACAGAAGATGACTTCTGCTCTCTCAGGTCCTTCCTGGCTGCCTACATCTTCTCCAGGGATCATTTCTCCATGGATCTTTGAGGTTCTCAGCAGGTGGAAGATCCCCTACATTCCTGTATTGTAAGACCAACTCTGTCCCTGCTCTTCTGTAAAGTTAGATTGAGGGAAAAGTAAATGCTTGGGGTTAAGAACATGTTCGATTTGGGTTAGAAATCATTCTGCTGGATGAAGAATGGTATTGGGAACCTGTGATATTTATAATAATATAGAGGTGAAATATATGTATGAAAACAGAAATCTGAGTAAGATTTGAAGGCCAGAAGGGCATTGGGCCCTTGATTGAAATACTTAGCTTTGAATTACATTCTGTACAGATGTCTCTGACAAATCCATATACAATGGCATAGGACCTTGTACCTTGGATGATTGAATGTAGAAGAGAAGATCCAGTCAAAAAGGGATAGGAGGTAGGATTAGAAAGATAGTCAGTAGGTTTAGGAAGAAGAGTGGGTATAATATTTGGACCAAAAGTTCTTTAGCAATAGGGTGTCTGTTAGAGAGTGAATGTAAATGTCAGCACATGTGAAGAGTCAGTCACAATGATGAACTGGGGAAGATATGTAGGAAAGCAGATATGAATATAGACATTAGGAAATCAGGAAAAGTATAAAGTGAGTGATAGGATTTGACATTTTCAACAGGGTTGAGGTTGAATATATAATCTAAGGCAGAAACAAATGTGTAGTCACCAATAGGATTGACATTTGAGAGCATTAGGCAACCTGGACAAGGATGGTTTTAGTAATCCATGCTAACTTTCCAATTAGGCTTTGGTACAATCATAAGTGTGACCTTTGCATTTTGTGTCCAGAATATCACTGTGATAAAATATATATGTAGATCAGGTGACATGAGTAGTTCTTCAACTATTTTTGGGAGCAATGTATTGAAGACGTATAAATTAGCATTCGGGGGTACAAATAGGTATACCCAGGGTCTATGAGTATAGAGATAATGCATGAATAGACCACACTGTGAATAAAGAATATAACTGGTTCCAATTTAAATAATGGATTGAATTGATATCTGAAAATATATAGGAAATCTTATATTGATACAGGATCATTCATTCCAACCAGTTAGACATCTAATGGTAATATTAGGGTGATGGTTTACCATGAGGTGTGTGTGAGTTTTGGTTCCAAAGTGATTATGGAAATCCAAAATACTATGCTTGGAAAGAAGTCTCATGAAAAGACCAGTCAAGAAACATGGAGGAATACATGTGTTCTGAAGCAGGATTTGATGGAAAGTGAACCAAATGCCTAGAAATTTGTGAACATGAGGATGAAATATATATCCTATGATGTGCATCAACTGAAGAAATAGTAATGTGCCAGTGTTGAATAAAAATAAATGTCTAAATACACATCGTGTCTTAAAGGAGTCTACTTGCATTGATGTTAAACAGAGTCAGTTACAGAAGAAATGTTAGGATTTCTATTCACCATTCACTGATGTTAGTTTTCAGTACTAGGAAACAAATATGTATTTCAGGTGGATGAATATTTCTGAGAATAGTCTTGTGAAAAGTTGATTATAAATCCACATACATGAACATGAATTTAGGGAGTGTAAAATAAGACACATATATTTTATATTTTGAAAAATCTGGAGAGTGTGTGTGTGTATATATACATAGATATATATACACAAACACAAACACAGAGACATTAAGAAGTAAAAATATATATGCCAATTGAAATTCATCATGAAATATATATCATTTAAAGATCCAAAAATATTTATTTTACTGAACCTGGATGTATGTATCATGTTGTTCAAGTAGGAAGCTCACCCATAGGTTGATTTTCAGTTCAAACAGCATTTAGGAGGAGTGATTTCTTCTCACAGATTGTATCTGCCAAGTCAGCCACCTCAAAAGAATGTAGCTGGGAAACCAGGTAGGATTCTGTATGTGCATGTAAAAAGACATGTGCTGAATAGGCTGCAAAGAAAGGGAGACAGGAATTCACATATTTGTGAAGTTTAGAAACACATGGAGATCTATTACATTGGACTAGATTCATAACATGTACCCTTTATAATTCAAAAGGCCTGTCCAACTACGCATCATGCCTCCTCTGAACTGCTAGTATTTTTATTCTGTTTGGGTTATTTTTCTCTATCATATTATGATTCGTAGTCAGAGTCTAGTAGGGTATGGGTTAGTGTCAGGGATTCAGTTTTTGGAATGGAAAATTTTTAAAATAAATCCAATGTTTATGCAAATATGTTCTACACAAAATCTTCCCACAATCATCCAGAAAAATGCCTTGACAATACCCTTGCCCCATGTAAGACGCAATTCGAGAAGAAGAGTTAGAAAATCATTGAATACATATGTGGAATGAAAAATGCTCAGGAGTTCACAACTTTGGAGGTGGTAGAGGAGTTTCCAGAAGTAAGGGACAGGATAAACACTCCACAACCATGGAGCTCTGCTGGCCTAAAGACTTCTTGAGAAACTGCCTCTGAGAATGGGCTTTTGAAATATATGTTGTTGTCAGGAGCTTTAGCTTCTTTTGTAGTGAGACCATCAAAGCTGGGTCTTCATCTATGTGACCTGGAGGATATGGTTTCTGATTTTCCAATGAACATGAGGCAGAAGTGCTGAATTCTCTCTTTGTAGGTAAACTGTGGCCATTGGGGGATAAGTGTCTCCCCGTGGGGACTCTGAAGCCATTTGGTCATCCTCCACTTTTCGTGGTGTTTCTTGCTGCTGCACTAGGAGTTTGGTATTTGCTTCACGAAATACAAGGAGTTTAACTGGGACACAGTGCTGGAGGGAGTTCTGTCACGTGTGGTGGGTCAGGGTCCTAGGAGAATGCACCAACCATGATTCTATCTTACAGAGCGTGGCCCCTTGACCATAGCAACCTGATTCTGAACATTGTTCTGAAACCTCTTCATATAACAAGATGCCTTTACATATAAGGGTCTGCTGGGTGCACCATGTCAGTCACAAGCCATTTGGAAGCCCATCGCAGATCCGCATGGCCCCACCACAGATGTTTTATCACACACCTGCACACCACTGCTCTAGGCCCACTACTCAGCAGGCCCCACCATACTGGCATCTCTGTTCTTCATCATTGTCATGAAACCCGTCAATCAAGGCACCTGTCTGGTACACTCATGATCAGCAACAGGACATCCAAAGGTTCTCCAGTGCCACCTGGTCATGGGAATTTCAAAGATTGCATGGTATTTATCTAGCCGTTTCTAAAGGATGATGTTGGAGGCACTGTGGGTTTCCATTCATTCAGGAACCATTAAATGGTGAGAAAGATCATTTCAATGAAATCTCTGGAGAACTCTAACAAACAAGGCTTCCCAAAGAGTGGCCAAAACGTCACATGAAACCAGGCCCACTGAGGTGTACAATGTGAGGTCCATGTGTGTTTTGACTCTCAACTATGGCTGCCAGGTCTTTAAGAATAAAATCATGTGATATCCTGGCTGAGATTCCCAGTGTTCTGTGGAAAGTCACCCTGGGCTTCGATCTCAGTTTCCAGGGGGGGCTCTCATGAGTGGCCTCGGAAAATCCCAACTCAATTCATGGCAATACTTCTCTGAGTTCAGTTCCAGAACTCAGTCTCCAAGGGAATCACACCAGAGTTCAAGCCCAGGAGGACCCAGTCCTCTCTTCCACCGCCACACAAATGACCACAATTCAACCCAAAACACTGCCAAAAGGCCCTCATCTTCTTCCATATAGACAATACTCATAACCTCTGGCTGGAGTTTTCCATGAGGGGTGCAGCCTAAGACAGTGTCCACAATAAGCTCCCTTGCCCATCATTTGCCTAATGTCAGGGTGGCCTGGACACCCTTCCTTTGAACCAGGAGTGATCAAATAGGCCTGCCTTTAATACTGCTCAGCTTCTCCGCTTGGAGGCATGCTGATCTTGGGGTATAGATTCTTTGTGTGAATTGGAGTCATGAGAAAACCCAAGCACATAATGGCTAGCCTCTGCAGGGCTTTGAAAAACTCATTTGACCCAAAGGATCCCTATTCTCACTTGATGGAGGACAGGAACCTTACAGAGGAAGGCAAGAGACTTCATCCACATTGACTGCTTTTTTGCCATATTGGCTATGGATGCACATATGGGATCTTTCTTGAGATCCATCAGGTGCTGACAATCTAAGCCACAGCCTTACACAGGGCCAAGAGGCTGATTCAGACACATCCCTTTGCAAAGCAATTAAGCAAAGAGCCACAAGTGATGCCCGTTCGTTTGCATTTGAAAACTGTTTTCTTCAGGCTTCACAAAGGGGTGTCCTGAGGCAAAGACCTTGCTGACATCCAGGGAAACAGAACAATAGGTAAGCAAAAGGCCCAAAGCAGGGTTTCTCCACTGAGACTTTAATGGGCCCACTGATATCTGAGTTTTCTGAGATGCTCACTATTCATTGCAGCTATCTAGTACATGGCAATGTCACCAAGCTTGGAGGTGGTACATATCTTGGACACAAAACCATGAGCCTATTCTGAAGAGTGGCCAGAATTCAGGAAAAAAACAGAAATTTAGGAAGATAGTAGGTTTTGCCCATGGATAAGGCAAGCCCCAGTCCATTCATAAATTGGGCAGGATGAATGCTGGAAGCTTTCTACTAGACAGGACACATCCATTGATGCATTCTCTTTTCTAATGTCTACAACCACGGACACAGTGCGATACACAGACATAGCAACACTCGCCTTGTCAAAAGACTTGCTAGAAACAGTCCACTCCAAACCAAACCAACCGCCTTTCCTAGCTCTTCTCAGAACATGAGACCAAACCACAGACTCACACCCACACCCACAAAGCCACCTCCTTCCCCCAAGTAGGTCTGTGACTACCCGCAGTGTCCTCTGACTGGTGGGCCATACTATGTTCCCCCGAAATGGCCTGTCCTGTCTCAGATCTGGACTCCTTGGCCAATTCTGTGAAGTTATCAGGAGCCAGGGGTGAGCCACTACCTGCTTTCTCAGGAAAGACCCCCTTCAGAGCTTTCTTGGCAATTGGCCATCCTCACATCTGTAGGTACCAAGAAAGACTGACTCTGTCCTTGGTAAATCCAAACAAGTGAGCCCACTGGGACTGGCACTGGGACTGCCTCTGGGTGCCTGGCTTCCTGGATCCCAAGTTCAGAGAGTTCCATCACCAAGAGAGTGTGGTGAGGTCACTTCCTTCAGGAACTGAATGAGGTCACTGCCTTGGAAACCACTCTGTCCTAACTGTTGCTTCCAAGGGTCCCATGAGATGGAGGCTGCCCCTGCTTCCTGTGACACTTTCACAAGTTAGAATGGTATATCAACCATAGGCACCCAGGAAAAGCTCTCCACACAGGCCTGGTTTGGTCCATCTTGTCTACATTAAGAAGAGAGAGGCTCATTCAGACACATCTTTTCATCCTGACCAGGTTGTTTGCCACAGAAGATGACTTCTGCTCTCTCAGGTCCTTCCTGGCTGCCTACATCTTCTCCAGGGATCATTTTTGCATGGACCTTTGAGGTTCTCAGCAGGTGGAAGATCCCCTACATTCCTGTATTGTAAGACCAACTCTGTCCCTGCTCTTCTGTAAAGTTAGATTGAGGGAAAAGTAAATGCTTGGGGTTAAGAACATGTTCAATTTGGGTTAGAAATCATTCTGCTGGATGAAGAATGGTATTGGGAACCTGTGATATTTATAATAATATAGAGGTGAAATATATGTATGAAAACAGAAATCTAAGTAAGATTTGAAGGCCAGAAGGGCATTGGGCCCTTGATTGAAATACTTAGCTTTGAATTACATTCTGTACAGATGTCTCTGACAAATCCATATACAATGGCATAGGACCTTGTACCTTGGATGATTGAATGTAGAAGAGAAGATCCAGTCAAAAAGGGATAGGAGGTAGGATTAGGAAGATAGTCAGTAGGTTTAGGAAGAAGAGTGGGTATAATATTTGGACCAAAATTTTTTAGCAATAGGGTGTCTGTTAGAGAGTGAATGTAAATGTCAGCACATGTGAAGAGTCAGTCACAATGATGAACTGGGGAAGATATGTAGGAAAGCAGATATGAATATAGACATTAGGAAATCAGGAAAAGTATAAAGTGAGTGATAGGATTTGACATTTTCAACAGGGTTGAGGTTGAATATATAATCTAAGGCAGAAACAAATGTGTAGTCACCAATAGGATTGACATTTGAGAGCATTAGGCAACCTGGACAAGGATGGTTTTAGTAATCCATGCTAACTTTCCAATTAGGCTTTGGTACAATCATAAGTGTGACCTTTGCATTTTGTGTCCAGAATATCACTGTGATAAAATATATATGTAGATCAGGTGACATGAGTATTTCTTCAACTATTTTTGGGAGCAATGTATTGAAGACGTATAAATTAGCATTCGGGGGTACAAATAGGTATACCCAGGGTCTATGAGTATAGAGATAATGCATGAATAGACCACACTGTGAATAAAGAATATAACTGGTTCCAATTTAAATAATGGATTGAATTGATATCTGAAAATATATAGGAAATCTTATATTGATACAGGATCATTCATTCCAACCAGTTAGACATCTAATGGTAATATTAGGGTGATGGTTTACCATGAGGGGTGTGTGAGTTTTGGTTCCAAAGTGATTATGGAAATCCAAAATAATATGCTTGGAAAGAAGTCTCATGAAAAGACCAGTCAAGAAACATGGAGGAATACATGTGTTCTGAAGCAGGATTTGATGGAAAGTGAACCAAATGCCTAGAAATTTGTGAACATGAGGATGAAATATATATCCTATGATGTGCATCAACTGAAGAAATAGTAATGTGCCAGTGTTGAATAAAAATAAATGTCTAAATACACATCGTGTCTTAAAGGAGTCTACTTGCATTGATGTTAAACAGAGTCAGTTACAGAAGAAATGTTAGGATTTCTATTCACCATTCACTGATGTTAGTTTTCAGTACTAGGAAACAAATATGTATTTCAGGTGGATGAATATTTCTGAGAATAGTCTTGTGAAAAGTTGATTATAAATCCACATACATGAACATGAATTTAGGGAGTGTAAAATAAGACACATATATTTTATATTTTGAAAAATCTGGAGAGTGTGTGTGTGTATATATACATAGATATATATACACAAACACAAACACAGAGACATTAAGAAGTAAAAATATATATGCCAATTGAAATTCATCATGAAATATATATCATTTAAAGATCCAAAAATATTTATTTTACTGAACCTGGATGTATGTATCATGTTGTTCAAGTAGGAAGCTCACCCATAGGTTGATTTTCAGTTCAAACAGCATTTAGGAGGAGTGATTTCTTCTCACAGATTGTATCTGCCAAGTCAGCCACCTCAAAAGAATGTAGCTGGGAAACCAGGTAGGATTCTGTATGTGCATGTAAAAAGACATGTGCTGAATAGGCTGCAAAGAAAGGGAGACAGGAATTCACATATTTGTGAAGTTTAAAAACACATGGAGATCTATTACATTGGACTAGATTCATAACATGTACCCTTTATAATTCAAAAGGCCTGTCCAACTACGCATCATGCCTCCTCTGAACTGCTAGTATTTTTATTCTGTTTGGGTTATTTTTCTCTATCATATTATGATTCGTAGTCAGAGTCTAGTAGGGTATGGGTTAGTGTCAGGGATTCAGTTTTTGGAATGGAAAATAGGAAAATAAATCCAATGTTCATGCAAATATGTTCTACACAAAATCTTCCCACAATCATCCAGAAAAATGCCTTGACAATACCCTTGCTCCATGTAAGACGAAATTCGAGAAGAAGAGTTAGAAAATCATTGAATACATATGTGGAATGAAAAATGCTCAGGAGTTCACAACTTTGGAGGTGGTAGAGGAGTTTCCAGAAGTAAGGGACAGGATAAACACTCCACAACCATGGAGCTCTGCTGGCCTAAAGACTTCTTGAGAAACTGCCTCTGAGAATGGGCTTTTGAAATATATGTTGTTGTCAGGAGCTTTAGCTTCTTTTGTAGTGAGACCATCAAAGCTGTGTCTTCATCTATGTGACCTGGAGGATATGGTTTCTGATTTTCCAGTGAACATGAGGCAGAAGTGCTGAATTCTCTCTTTGTAGGTAAACTGTGGCCATTGGGGGCTAAGTGTCTCCCCGTGGGGACTCTGAAGCCATTTGGTCATCCTCCACTTTTCGTGGTGTTTCTTGCTGCTGCACTAGGAGTTTGGTATTTGCTTCACGAAATACAAGGAGTTTAACTGGGACACAGTGCTGGAGGGAGTTCTGTCACGTGTGGTGGGTCAGGGTCCTAGGAGAATGCACCAACCATGATTCTATCTTACAGAGCGTGGCCCCTTGACCATAGCAACCTGATTCTGAACATTGTTCTGAAACCTCTTCATATAACAAGATGCCTTTACATATAAGGGTCTGCTGGGTGCACCATGTCAGTCACAAGCCATTTGGAAGCCCATCGCAGATCCACATGGCCCCACCACAGATGTTTTATCACACACCTGCACACCACTGCTCTAGGCCCACTACTCAGCAGGCCCCACCATACTGGCATCTCTGTTCTTCATCATTTTCATGAAACCCGTCAATCAAGGCACCTGTCTGGTACACTCATGATCAGCAACAGGACATCCAAAGGTTCTCCAGTGCCACCTGGTCATGGGAATTTCAAAGATTGCATGGTATTTATCTAGCCGTTTTTAAAGGATGAAGTTGGAGGCACTGTGGGTTTCCATTCATTCAGGAACCATTAAATGGTGAGAAAGATCATTTCAATGAAATCTCTGGAGAACTCTAACAAACAAGGCTTCCCAAAGAGTGGCCAAAACGTCACATGAAACCAGGCCCACTGAGGTGTACAATGTGAGGTCCATGTGTGTTTTGACTCTCAACTATGGCTGCCAGGTCTTTAAGAATAAAATCATGTGATATCCTGGCTGAGATTCCCAGTGTTCTGTGGAAAGTCACCCTGGGCTTCGATCTCAGTTTCCAGGGGGGGCTCTCATGAGTGGCCTCGGAAAATCCCAACTCAATTCATGGCAATACTTCTCTGAGTTCAGTTCCAGAACTCAGTCTCCAAGGGAATCACACCAGAGTTCAAGCCCAGGAGGACCCAGTCCTCTCTTCCACCGCCACACAAATGACCACAATTCAACCCAAAACACTGCCAAAAGGCCCTCATCTTCTTCCATATAGACAATACTCATAACCTCTGGCTGGAGGTTTCCATGAGGGGCGCAGCCTAAGACAGTGTCCACAATAAGCTCCCTTGCCCATCATTTGCCTAATGTCAGGGTGGCCTGGACACCCTTCCTTTGAACCAGGAGTGATCAAATAGGCCTGCCTTTAATACTGCTCAGCTTCTCCGCTTGGAGGCCTGCTGATCTTGGGGTATAGATTCTTTGTGTGAATTGGAGTCATGAGAAAACCCAAGCACATAATGGCTAGCCTCTGCAGCGCTTTGAAAAACTCATTTGACCCAAAGGATCCCTATTCTCACTTGATGGAGGACAGGAACCTTACAGAGGAAGGCAAGAGACTTCATCCACATTGACTGCTTTTTTGCCATATTGGCTATGGATGCACCTATGGGATTATTCTTGAGATCCATCAGGTGCTGACAATCTGAGCCACAGCCTTACACAGGGCCAAGAGGCTGATTCAGACACATCCCTTTGCAAAGCAATTAAGCAAAGAGCCACAAGTGATGCCTGTTCGTTTGCATTTGAAAACTGTTTTCTTCAGGCTTCACAAAGGGGTGTCCTGAGGCAAAGACCTTGCTGACATCCAGGGAAACAGAACAATAGGTAAGCAAAAGGCCCAAAGCAGGGTTTCTCCACTGAGACTTTAATGGGCCCACTGATATCTGAGTTTCTGAGATGCTCACTATTCATTTCAGCTATCTAGTACATGGCAATGTCACCAAGCTTGGAGGTGGTACATACCTTGGACACATAACCATGAGCCTATTCTGAATAGTGGCCAGAATTCAGGAAATAACCAAAAATTTAGGAAGATAGTAGGTTTTGCCCATGGATAAGGCAAGCCCCAGTCCATTCATAAATTGGGCAGGATGAATGCTGGAAGCTTTCTACTAGACAGGACACATCCATTGATGCATTCTCTTTTCTAATGTCTACAACCACGGACACAGTGCGATACACAGACATAGCAACACTCGCCTTGTCAAAAGACTTGCTAGAAACAGTCCATTCCAAACCAAACCAACCGCCTTTCCTAGCTCTTCTCAGAACATGAGACCAAACCACAGACTCAAACCCACACCCACAAAGCCACCTCCTTCCCCCATGTAGGTCTGTGACTACCCGCAGTGTCCTCTGACTGGTGGTCCATACTATGTTCCCCCGAAATGGCCTGTCCTGTCTCAGATCTGGACTCCTTGGCCAATTCTGTGAAGTTATCAGTAGCCAGGGGTGAGCCCCTACCTGCTTTCTCAGGAAAGACCCCCTTCAGAGCTTTCTTGGCAATTGGCCATCCTCACATCTGTAGGTACCAAGAAAGACTGACTCTGTCCTTGGTAAATCCAAACAAGTGAGCCCACTGGGACTGGCACTGGGACTGCCTCTGGGTGCCTGGCTTCCTGGATCCCAAGTTCAGAGAGTTCCATCACCAAGGAAGTGTGGTGAGGTCACTTCCTTCAGGAACTGAATGAGGTCACTGCCTTGGAAACCACTCTGTCCTAACTGTTGCTTCCAAGGGTCCCATGAGATGGAGGCTGCCCCTGCTTCCTGTGACACTTTCACAAGTTAGAATGGTATATCAACCATAGGCACCCAGGAAAAGCTCTCCACACAGGCCTGGTTTGGTCCATCTTGTCTACATTAAGAAGAGAGAGGCTCATTCAGACACATCTTTTCATCCTGACCAGGTTGTTTGCCACAGAAGATGACTTCTGCTCTCTCAGGTCCTTCCTGCCTGCCTACATCTTCTCCAGGGATCATTTCTGCATGGATCTTTGAGGTTCTCAGCAGGTGGAAGATCCCCTACATTCCTGTATTGTAAGACCAACTCTGTCCCTGCTCTTCTGTAAAGTTAGATTGAGGGAAAAGTAAATGCTTGGGGTTAAGAACATGTTCGATTTGGGTTAGAAATCATTCTGCTGGATGAAGAATGGTATTGGGAACCTGTGATATTTATAATAATATAGAGGTGAAATATATGTATGAAAACAGAAATCTAAGTAAGATTTGAAGGCCAGAAGGGCATTGGGCCCTTGATTGAAATACTTAGCTTTGAATTACATTCTGTACAGATGTCTCTGACAAATCCATATACAATGGCATAGGACCTTGTACCTTGGATGATTGAATGTAGAAGAGAAGATCCAGTCAAAAATGGATAGGAGGTAGGATTAGAAAGATAGTCAGTAGGTTTAGGAAGAAGAGTGGGTATAATATTTGGACCAAAAGTTCTTTAGCAATAGGGTGTCTGTTAGAGAGTGAATGTAAATGTCAGCACATGTGAAGAGTCAGTCACAATGATGAACTGGGGAAGATATGTAGGAAAGCAGATATGAATATAGACATTAGGAAATCAGGAAAAGTATAAAGTGAGTGATAGGATTTGACATTTTCAACAGGGTTGAGGTTCAATATATAATCTAAGGCAGAAACAAATGTGTAGTCACCAATAGGATTGACATTTGAGAGCATTAGGCAACCTGGACAAGGATGGTTTTAGTAATCCATGCTAACTTTCCAATTAGGCTTTGGTACAATCATAAGTGTGACCTTTGCATTTTGTGTCCAGAATATCACTGTGATAAAATATATATGTAGATCAGGTGACATGAGTATTTCTTCAACTATTTTTGGGAGCAATGTATTGAAGACGTATAAATTAGCATTCGGGGGTACAAATAGGTATACCCAGGGTCTATGAGTATAGAGATAATGCATGAATAGACCACACTGTGAATAAAGAATATAACTGGTTCCAATTTAAATAATGGATTGAATTGATATCTGAAAATATATAGGAAATCTTATATTGATACAGGATCATTCATTCCAACCAGTTAGACATCTAATGGTAACATTAGGGTGATGGTTTACCATGAGGGGTGTGTGAGTTTTGGTTCCAAAGTGATTATGGAAATCCAAAATAATATGCTTGGAAAGAAGTCTCATGAAAAGACCAGTCAAGAAACATGGAGGAATACATGTGTTCTGAAGCAGGATTTGATGGAAAGTGAACCAAATGCCTAGAAATTTGTGAACATGAGGATGAAATATATATCCTATGATGTGCATCAACTGAAGAAATAGTAATGTGCCAGTGTTGAATAAAAATAAATGTCTAAATACACATCCTGTCCCATAGGAGTCTACTTGCATTGATGTTAAACAGAGTCAGTTACAGAAGAAATGTTAGGATTTCTATTCACCATTCACTGAAGTTAGTTTTCAGTACTCGGAAACAAATATGTATTTCAGGTGGATGAATATTTCTGAGAATAATCTTGTGAAAAGTTGATTATAAATCCACATACATGAACATGAATTTAGGGAGTGTAAAATAAGACACATATATTTTATATTTTGAAAAATCTGGAGAGTGTGTGTGTGTATATATACATAGATATATATACACAAACACAAACACAGAGACATTAAGAAGTAAAAATATATATGCCAATTGAAATTCATCATGAAATATATATCATTTAAAGATCCAAAAATATTTATTTTACTGAACCTGGATGTATGTATCATGTTGTTCAAGTAGGAAGCTCACCCATAGGTTGATTTTCAGTTCAAACAGCATTTAGGAGGAGTGATTTCTTCTCACAGATTGTATCTGCCAAGTCAGCCACCTCAAAAGAATGTAGCTGGGAAACCAGGTAGGATTCTGTATGTGCATGTAAAAAGACATGTGCTGAATAGGCTGCAAAGAAAGGGAGACAGGAATTCACATATTTGTGAAGTTTAAAAACACATGGAGATCTATTACATTGGACTAGATTCATAACATGTACCCTTTATAATTCAAAAGGCCTGTCCAACTACGCAACATGCCTCCTCTGAACTGCTAGTATTTTTATTCTGTTTGGGTTATTTTTCTCTATCATATTATGATTCGTAGTCAGAGTCTAGTAGGGTATGGGTTAGTGTCAGGGATTCAGTTTTTGGAATGGAAAATAGGAAAATAAATCCAATGTTTATGCAAATATGTTCTACACAAAATCTTCCCACAATCATCCAGAAAAATGCCTTGACAATACCCTTGCCCTATGTAAGACGCAATTCGAGAAGAAGAGTTAGAAAATCATTGAATACATATGTGGAATGAAAAATGCTCAGGAGTTCACAACTTTGGAGGTGGTAGAGGAGTTTCCAGAAGTAAGGGACAGGATAAACACTCCACAAACATGGAGCTCTGCTGGCCTAAAGACTTCTTGAGAAACTGCCTCTGAGAATGGGCTTTTGAAATATATGTTGTTGTCAGGAGCTTTAGCTTCTTTTGTAGTGAGACCATCAAAGCTGGGTCTTCATCTATGTGACCTGGAGGATATGGTTTCTGATTTTCCAATGAACATGAGGCAGAAGTGCTGAATTCTCTCTTTGTAGGTAAACTGTGGCCATTGGGGGCTAAGTGTCTCCCCGTGGGGACTCTGAAGCCATTTGGTCATCCTCCACTTTTCGTGGTGTTTCTTGCTGCTGCACTAGGAGTTTGGTATTTGCTTCACGAAATACAAGGAGTTTAACTGGGACACAGTGCTGGAGGGAGTTCTGTCACGTGTGGTGGGTCAGGGTCCTAGGAGAATGCACCAACCATGATTCTATCTTACAGAGCGTGGCCCCTTGACCATAGCAACCTGATTCTGAACATTGTTCTGAAACCTCTTCATATAACAAGATGCCTTTACATATAAGGGTCTGCTGGGTGCACCATGTCAGTCACAAGCCATTTGGAAGCCCATCGCAGATCCACATGGCCCCACCACAGATGTTTTATCACACACCTGCACACCACTGCTCTAGGCCCACTACTCAGCAGGCCCCACCATACTGGCATCTCTGTTCTTCATCATTTTCATGAAACCCGTCAATCAAGGCACCTGTCTGGTACACTCATGATCAGCAACAGGACATCCAAAGGTTCTCCAGTGCCACCTGGTCATGGGAATTTCAAAGATTGCATGGTATTTATCTAGCCGTTTTTAAAGGATGAAGTTGGAGGCACTGTGAGTTTCCATTCATTCAGGAACCATTAAATGGTGAGAAAGATCATTTCAATGAAATCTCTGGAGAACTCTAACAAACAAGGCTTCCCAAAGAGTGGCCAAAACGTCACATGAAACCAGGCCCACTGAGGTGTACAATGTGAGGTCCATGTGTGTTTTGACTCTCAACTATGGCTGCCAGGTCTTTAAGAATAAAATCATGTGATATCCTGGCTGAGATTCCCAGTGTTCTGTGGAAAGTCGCCCTGGGCTTCGATCTCAGTTTCCAGGGGGGGCTCTCATGAGTGGCCTCGGAAAATCCCAACTCAATTCATGGCAATACTTCTCTGAGTTCAGTTCCAGAACTCAGTCTCCAAGGGAATCACACCAGAGTTCAAGCCCAGGCGGACCCAGTCCTCTCTTCCACCACAGCACAAATGACCACAATTCAAACCAAAACACTGCCAAGAGGCCCTCATCTTCTTCCATATAGACAATACTCATAACCTCTGGCTGGAGGTTTCCATGAGGGGCGCAGCCTAAGACAGTGTCCACAATAAGCTCCCTTGCCCATCATTTGCCTAATGTCAGGGTGGCCTGGACACCCTTCCTTTGAACCAGGAGTGATCAAATAGGCCTGCCTTTAATACTGCTCAGCTTCTCCGCTTGGAGGCCTGCTGATCTTGGGGTATAGATTCGTTGTGTGAATTGGAGTCATGAGAAAACCCAAGCACATAATGGCTAGCCTCTCCAGGGCTTTGAAAAACTCATTTGACCCAAAGGATCCCTATTCTCACTTGATGGAGGACAGGAACCTTACAGAGGAAGGCAAGAGACTTCATCCACATTGACTGCTTTTTTGCCATATTGGCTATGGATGCACATATGGGATCTTTCTTGAGATCCATCAGGTGCTGACAATCTAAGCCACAGCCTTACACAGGGCCTAGAGGCTGATTCAGACACATCCCTTTGCAAAGCAATTAAGCAAAGAGCCACAAGTGATGCCCGTTCGTTTGCATTTGAAAACTGTTTTCTTCAGGCTTCACAAAGGGGTGTCCTGAGGCAAAGACCTTGCTGACATCCAGGGAAACAGAACAATAGGTAAGCAAAAGGCCCAAAGCAGGGTTTCTCCACTGAGACTTTAATGGGCCCACTGATATCTGAGTTTTCTGAGATGCTCACTATTCATTTCAGCTATCTAGTACATGGCAATGTCACCAAGCTTGGAGGTGGTACATATCTTGGACACAAAACCATGAGCCTATTCTGAAGAGTGGCCAGAATTCAGGAAAAAAACAGAAATTTAGGAAGATAGTAGGTTTTGCCCATGGATAAGGCAAGCCCCAGTCCATTCATAAATTGGGCAGGATGAATGCTGGAAGCTTTCTACTAGACAGGACACATCCATTGATGCATTCTCTTTTCTAATGTCTACAACCACGGACAGAGTGCGATACACAGACATAGCAACACTCGCCCTGTCAAAAGACTTGCTAGAAACAGTCCACTCCAAATCAAACCAACCGCCTTTCCTAGCTCTTCTCAGAACATGAGACCAAACCACAGACTCACACCCACACCCACAAAGCCACCTCCTTCCCCCAAGGAGGTCTGTGACTACCCGCGGTGTCCTCTGACTGGTGGTCCATACTAAGTTCCCCCGAAATGGCCTGTCCTGTCTCAGATCTGGACTCCTTGGCCAATTCTGTGAAGTTATCAGGAGCCAGGGGTGAGCCACTACCTGCTTTCTCAGGAAAGACCCCCTTCAGAGCTTTCTTGGTAATTGGCCATCCTCACATCTGTAGGTACCAAGAAAGACTGACTCTGTCCTTGGTAAATCCAAACAAGTGAGCCCACTGGGACTGGCACTGGGACTGCCTTTGGGTGCCTGGCTTCCTGGATCCCAAGTTCAGAGAGTTCCATCACCAAGGAAGTGTGGTGAGGTCACTTCCTTCAGGAACTGAATGAGGTCACTGCCTTGGAAACCACTCTGTCCTAACTGTTGCTTCCAAGGGTCCCATGAGATGGAGGCTGCCCCTGCTTCCTGTGACACTTTCACAAGTTAGAATGGTATATCAACCATAGGCACCCAGGAAGAGCTCTCCACACAGTCCTGCTTTGGTCCATCTTGTCTACATTAAGAAGAGAGAGGCTCATTCAGACACATCTTTTCATCCTGACCAGGTTGTTTGCCACAGAAGATGACTTCTGCTCTCTCAAGTCCTTCCTGGCTGCCTACATCTTCTCCAGGGATCATTTCTGCATGGATCTTTGAGATTCTCAGCAGGTGGAAGATCCCCTACATTCCTGTATTGTAAGAACAACTCTGTCCCTGCTCTTCTGTAAAGTTAGATTGAGGGAAAAGTAAATGCTTGGGGTTAAGAACATGTTCGATTTGGGTTAGAAATCATTCTGCTGGATGAAGAATGGTATTGGGAAACTGTGATATTTATAATAATATAGAGGTGAAATATATGTATGAAAACAGAAATCTAAGTAAAATTTGAAGGCCAGAAGGGCATTGGGCCCTTGATTGAAATACTTAGCTTTGAATTACATTCTGTACAGATGTCTCTGACAAATCCATATACAATGGCATAGGACCTTGTACCTTGGATGATTGAATGTAGAAGAGAAGATCCAGTCAAAAAGGGATAGGAGGTAGGATTAGAAAGATAGTCAGTAGGTTTAGGAAGAAGAGTGGGTATAATATTTGGACCAAAAGTTCTTTAGCAATATGGTGTCTGTCAGAGAGTGAATGTAAATGTCAGCACATGTGAAGAGTCAGTCACAATGATGAACTGGGGAAGATATGTAGGAAAGCAGATATGAATATAGACATTAGGAAATCAGGAAAAGTATAAAGTGAGTGATAGTATTTGACATTTTCAACAGGGTTGAGGTTGAATATATAATCTAAGGCAGAAACAAATGTGTAGTCACCAATAGGATTGACATTTGAGAGCATTAGGCAACCTGGACAAGGATGGTTTTAGTAATCCATGCTAACTTTCCAATTAGGCTTTGGTACAATCATAAGTGTGACCTTTGCATTTTGTGTCCAGAATATCACTGTGATAAAATATATATGTAGATCAGGTGACATGAGTATTTCTTCAACTATTTTTGGGAGCAATGTATTGAAGACGTATAAATTAGCATTCGGGGGTACAAATAGGTATACCCAGGGTCTATGAGTATAGAGATAATGCATGAATAGACCACACTGTGAATAAAGAATATAACTGGTTCCAATTTAAATAATGGATTGAATTGATATCTGAAAATATATAGGAAATCTTATATTGATACAGGATCATTCATTCCAACCAGTTAGACATCTAATGGTAACATTAGGGTGATGGTTTACCATGAGGGGTGTGTGAGTTTTGGTTCCAAAGTGATTATGGAAATCCAAAATAATATGCTTGGAAAGAAGTCTCATGAAAAGACCAGTCAAGAAACATGGAGGAATACATGTGTTCTGAAGCAGGATTTGATGGAAAGTGAACCAAATGCCTAGAAATTTGTGAACATGAGGATGAAATATATATCCTATGATGTGCATCAACTGAAGAAATAGTAATGTGCCAGTGTTGAATAAAAATAAATGTCTAAATACACATCATGTCCCATAGGAGTCTACTTGCATTGATGTTAAACAGAGTCAGTTACAGAAGAAATGTTAGGATTTCTATTCACCATTCACTGAAGTTAGTTTTCAGTACTAGGAAACAAATATGTATTTCAGGTGGATGAATATTTCTGAGAATAATCTTGTGAAAAGTTGATTATAAATCCACATACATGAACATGAATTTAGGGAGTGTAAAATAAGACACATATATTTTATATTTTGAAAAATCTGGAGAGTGTGTGTGTGTATATATACATAGATATATATACACAAACACAAACACAGAGACATTAAGAAGTAAAAATATATATGCCAATTGAAATTCATCATGAAATATATATCATTTAAAGATCCAAAAATATTTATTTTACTGAACCTGGATGTATGTATCATGTTGTTCAAGTAGGAAGCTCACCCATAGGTTGATTTTCAGTTCAAACAGCATTTAGGAGGAGTGATTTCTTCTCACAGATTGTATCTGCCAAGTCAGCCACCTCAAAAGAATGTAGCTGGGAAACCAGGTAGGATTCTGTATGTGCATGTAAAAAGACATGTGCTGAATAGGCTGCAAAGAAAGGGAGACAGGAATTCACATATTTGTGAAGTTTAAAAACACATGGAGATCTATTACATTGGACTAGATTCATAACATGTACCCTTTATAATTCAAAAGGCCTGTCCAACTACGCATCATGCCTCCTCTGAACTGCTAGTATTTTTATTCTGTTTGGGTTATTTTTCTCTATCATATTATGATTCGTAGTCAGAGTCTAGTAGGGTATGGGTTAGTGTCAGGGATTCAGTTTTTGGAATGGAAAATAGGAAAATAAATCCAATGTTTATGCAAATATGTTCTACACAAAATCTTCCCACAATCATCCAGAAAAATGCCTTGACAATACCCTTGCCCCATGTAAGACGCAATTCGAGAAGAAGAGTTAGAAAATCATTGAATACATATGTGGAATGAAAAATGCTCAGGAGTTCACAACTTTGGAGGTGGTAGAGGAGTTTCCAGAAGTAAGGGACAGGATAAACACTCCACAAACATGGAGCTCTGCTGGCCTAAAGACTTCTTGAGAAACTGCCTCTGAGAATGGGCTTTTGAAATATATGTTGTTGTCAGGAGCTTTAGCTTCTTTTGTAGTGAGACCATCAAAGCTGGGTCTTCATCTATGTGACCTGGAGGATATGGTTTCTGATTTTCCAATGAACATGAGGCAGAAGTGCTGAATTCTCTCTTTGTAGGTAAACTGTGGCCATTGGGGGCTAAGTGTCTCCCTGTGGGGACTCTGAAGCCATTTGGTCATCCTCCACTTTTCGTGGTGTTTCTTGCTGCTGCACTAGGAGTTTGGTATTTGCTTCACGAAATACAAGGAGTTTAACTGGGACACAGTGCTGGAGGGAGTTCTGTCACGTGTGGTGGGTCAGGGTCCTAGGAGAATGCACCAACCATGATTCTATCTTACAGAGCGTGGCCCCTTGACCATAGCAACCTGATTCTGAACATTGTTCTGAAACCTCTTCATATAACAAGATGCCTTTACATATAAGGGTCTGCTGGGTGCACCATGTCAGTCACAAGCCATTTGGAAGCCCATCGCAGATCCACATGGCCCCACCACAGATGTTTTATCACACACCTGCACACCACTGCTCTAGGCCCACTACTCAGCAGGCCCCACCATACTGGCATCTCTGTTCTTCATCATTTTCATGAAACCCGTCAATCAAGGCACCTGTCTGGTACACTCATGATCAGCAACAGGACATCCAAAGGTTCTCCAGTGCCACCTGGTCATGGGAATTTCAAAGATTGCATGGTATTTATCTAGCCGTTTTTAAAGGATGAATTTGGAGGCACTGTGGGTTTCCATTCATTCAGGAACCATTAAATGGTGAGAAAGATCATTTCAATGAAATCTCTGGAGAACTCTAACAAACAAGGCTTCCCAAAGAGTGGCCAAAACGTCACAAGAAACCAGGCCCACTGAGGTGTACAATGTGAGGTCCATGTGTGTTTTGACTCTCAACTATGGCTGCCAGGTCTCTAAGAATAAAATCATGTGATATCCTGGCTGAGATTCCCAGTGTTCTGTGGAAAGTCACCCTGGGCTTCGATCTCAGTTTCCAGGGGGGGCTCTCATGAGTGGCCTCGGAAAATCCCAACTCAATTCATGGCAATACTTCTCTGAGTTCAGTTCCAGAACTCAGTCTCCAAGGGAATCACACCAGAGTTCAAGCCCAGGAGGACCCAGTCCTCTCTTCCACCGCCACACAAATGACCACAATTCAAACCAAAACACTGCCAAAAGGCCCTCATCTTCTTCCATATAGACAATACTCATAACCTCTGGCTGGAGGTTTCCATGAGGGGCGCAGCCTAAGACAGTGTCCACAATAAGCTCCCTTGCCCATCATTTGCCTAATGTCAGGGTGGCATGGACACCCTTCCTTTGAACCAGGAGTGATCAAATAGGCCTGCCTTTAATACTGCTCAGCTTCTCCGCTTGGAGGCCTGCTGATCTTGGGGTATAGATTCTTTGTGTGAATTGGAGTCATGAGAAAACCCAAGCACATAATGGCTAGCCTCTGCAGCGCTTTGAAAAACTCATTTGACCCAAAGGATCCCTATTCTCACTTGATGGAGGACAGGAACCTTACAGAGGAAGGCAAGAGACTTCATCCACATTGACTGCTTTTTTGCCATATTGGCTATGGATGCACATATGGGATCTTTCTTGAGATCCATCAGGTGCTGACAATCTAAGCCACAGCCTTACACAGGGCCAAGAGGCTGATTCAGACACATCCCTTTGCAAAGCAATTAAGCAAAGAGCCACAAGTGATGCCCGTTCGTTTGTATTTGAAAACTGTTTTCTTCAGGCTTCACAAAGGGCAAAGACCTTGCTGACATCCAGGGAAACAGAACAATAGGTAAGCAAAAGGCCCAAAGCAGGGTTTCTCCACTGAGACTTTAATGGGCCCACTGATATCTGAGTTTTCTGAGATGCTCACTATTCATTTCAGCTATCTAGTACATGGCAATGTCTCCAAGCTTGGAGGTGGTACATATCTTGGACACAAAACCATGAGCCTATTCTGAAGAGTGGCCAGAATTCAGGAAAAAACCAGAAATTTAGGAAGATAGTAGGTTTTGCCCATGGATAAGGCAAGCCCCAGTCCATTCATAAATTGGGCAGGATGAATGCTGGAAGGTTTCTTCTAGACAGGACACATCCATTGATGCATTCCCTTTTCTAATGTCTACAACCACGGACACAGTGCGATACACAGACATAGCAACACTCGCCTTGTCAAAAGACTTGCTAGAAACAGTCCACTCCAAACCAAACCAACCGCCTTTCCTAGCTCTTCTCAGAACATGAGACCAAACCACAGACTCACACCCACACCCAAAAAGCCACCTCCTTCCCCCAAGTAGGTCTGTGACTACCCGCAGTGTCCTCTGACTGGTGGTCCATACTATGTTCCCCCGAAATGGCCTGTCGTGTCTCAGATCTGGACTCCTTGGCCAATTCTGTGAAGTTATCAGTAGCCAGGGGTGAGCCACTACCTGCTTTCTCAGGAAAGACCCCCTTCAGAGCTTTCTTGGCAATTGGCCATCCTCACATCTGTAGGTACCAAGAAAGACTGACTCTGTCCTTGGTAAATCCAAACAAGTGAGCCCACTGGGACTGGCACTGGGACTGCCTCTGGGTGCCTGGCTTCCTGGATCCCAAGTTCAGAGAGTTCCATCACCAAGGAAGTGTGGTGAGGTCACTTCCTTCAGGAACTGAATGAGGTCACTGCCTTGGAAACCACTCTGTCCTAACTGTTGCTTCCAAGGGTCCCATGAGATGGAGGCTTCCCCTGCTTCCTGTGACACTTTCACAAGTTAGAATGGTATATCAACCATAGGCACCCAGGAAAAGCTCTCCACACAGGCCTGCTTTGGTCCATCTTGTCTACATTAAGAAGAGAGAGGCTCATTCAGACACATCTTTTCATCCTGACCAGGTTGTTTGCCACAGAAGATGACTTCTGCTCTCTCAGGTCCTTCCTGGCTGCCTACATCTTCTCCAGGGATCATTTCTCCATGGACCTTTGAGGTTCTCAGCAGGTGGAAGATCCCCTACATTCCTGTATTGTAAGACCAACTCTGTCCCTGCTCTTCTGTAAAGTTAGATTGAGGGAAAAGTAAATGCTTGGGGTTAAGAACATGTTCGATTTGGGTTAGAAATCATTCTGCTGGATGAAGAATGGTATTGGGAAACTGTGATATTTATAATAATATAGAGGTGAAATATATGTATGAAAACAGAAATCTAAGTAAAATTTGAAGGCCAGAAGGGCATTGGGCCCTTGATTGAAATACTTAGCTTTGAATTACATTCTGTACAGATGTCTCTGACAAATCCATATACAATGGCATAGGACCTTGTACCTTGGATGATTGAATGTAGAAGAGAAGATCCAGTCAAAAAGGGATAGGAGGTAGGATTAGAAAGATAGTCAGTAGGTTTAGGAAGAAGAGTGGGTATAATATTTGGACCAAAAGTTCTTTAGCAATAGGGTGTCTGTTAGAGAGTGAATGTAAATGTCAGCACATGTGAAGAGTCAGTCACAATGATGAACTGGGGAAGATATGTAGGAAAGCAGATATGAATATAGACATTAGGAAATCAGGAAAAGTATAAAGTGGGTGATAGGATTTGACATTTTCAACAGGGTTGAGGTTGAATATATAATCTAAGGCAGAAACAAATGTGTAGTCACCAATAGGATTGACATTTGAGAGCATTAGGCAACCTGGACAAGGATGGTTTTAGTAATCCATGCTAACTTTCCAATTAGGCTTTGGTACAATCATAAGTGTGACCTTTGCATTTTGTGTCCAGAATATCACTGTGATAAAATATATATGTAGATCAGGTGACATGAGTAGTTCTTCAACTATTTTTGGGAGCAATGTATTGAAGACGTATAAATTAGCATTCGGGGGTACAAATAGGTATACCCAGGGTCTATGAGTATAGAGATAATGCATGAATAGACCACACTGTGAATAAAGAATATAACTGGTTCCAATTTAAATAATGGATTGAATTGATATCTGAAAATATATAGGAAATCTTATATTGATACAGGATCATACATTCCAACCAGTTAGACATCTAATGGTAATATTAGGGTGATGGTTTACCATGAGGGGTGTGTGAGTTTTGGTTCCAAAGTGATTATGGAAATCCAAAATACTATGCTTGGAAAGAAGTCTCATGAAAAGACCAGTCAAGAAACATGGAGGAATACATGTGTTCTGAAGCAGGATTTGATGGAAAGTGAACCAAATGCCTAGAAATTTGTGAACATGAGGATGAAATATATATCCTATGATGTGCATCAACTGAAGAAATAGTAATGTGCCAGTGTTGAATAAAAATAAATGTCTAAATACACATCGTGTCTTAAAGGAGTCTACTTGCATTGATGTTAAACAGAGTCAGTTACAGAAGAAATGTTAGGATTTCTATTCACCATTCACTGATGTTAGTTTTCAGTACTAGGAAACAAATATGTATTTCAGGTGGATGAATATTTCTGAGAATAGTCTTGTGAAAAGTTGATTATAAATCCACATACATGAACATGAATTTAGGGAGTGTAAAATAAGACACATATATTTTATATTTTGAAAAATCTGGAGAGTGTGTGTGTGTATATATACATAGATATATATACACAAACACAAACACAGAGACATTAAGAAGTAAAAATATATATGCCAATTGAAATTCATCATGAAATATATATCATTTAAAGATCCAAAAATATTTATTTTACTGAACCTGGATGTATGTATCATGTTGTTCAAGTAGGAAGCTCACCCATAGGTTGATTTTCCGTTCAAACAGCATTTAGGAGGAGTGATTTCTTCTCACAGATTGTATCTGCCAAGTCAGCCACCTCAAAAGAATGTAGCTGGGAAACCAGGTAGGATTCTGTATGTGCATGTAAAAAGACATGTGCTGAATAGGCTGCAAAGAAAGGGAGACAGGAATTCACATATTTGTGAAGTATAAAAACACATGGAGATCTATTACATTGGAGTAGATTCATAACATGTACCCTTTATAATTCAAAAGGCCTGTCCAACTACGCATCATGCCTCCTCTGAACTGCTAGTATTTTTATTCTGTTTGGGTTATTTTTCTCTATCATATTATGATTCGTAGTCAGAGTCTAGTAGGGTATGGGTTAGTGTCAGGGATTCAGTTTTTGGAATGGAAAATAGGAAAATAAATCCAATGTTTATGCAAATATGTTCTACACAAAATCTTCCCACAATCATCCAGAAAAATGCGTTGACAATACCCTTGCCCCATGTAAGACACAATTCGAGAAGAAGAGTTAGAAAATCATTGAATACATATGTGGAATGAAAAATGCTCAGGAGTTCACAACTTTGGAGGTGGTAGAGGAGTTTCCAGAAGTAAGGGACAGGATAAACACTCCACAAACATGGAGCTCTGCTGGCCTAAAGACTTCTTGAGAAACTGCCTCTGAGAATGGGCTTTTGAAATATATGTTGTTGTCAGGAGCTTTAGCTTCTTTTGTAGTGAGACCATCAAAGCTGGGTCTTCATCTATGTGACCTGGAGGATATGGTTTCTGATTTTCCAATGAACATGAGGCAGAAGTGCTGAATTCTCTCTTTGTAGGTAAACTGTGGCCATTGGGGGCTAAGTGTCTCCCCGTGGGGACTCTGAAGCCATTTGGTCATCCTCCACTTTTCGTGGTGTTTCTTGCTGCTGCACTAGGAGTTTGGTATTTGCTTCACGAAATACAAGGAGTTTAACTGGGACACAGTGCTGGAGGGAGTTCTGTCACGTGTGGTGGGTCAGGGTCCTAGGAGAATGCACCAACCATGATTCTATCTTACAGAGCGTGGCCCCTTGACCATAGCAACCTGATTCTGAACATTGTTCTGAAACCTCTTCATATAACAAGATGCCTTTACATATAAGGGTCTGCTGGGTGCACCATGTCAGTCACAAGCCATTTGGAAGCCCATCGCAGATCCACATGGCCCCACCACAGATGTTTTATCACACACCTGCACACCACTGCTCTAGGCCCACTACTCAGCAGGCCCCACCATACTGGCATCTCTGTTCTTCATCATTGTCATGAAACCCGTCAATCAAGGCACCTGTCTGGTACACTCATGATCAGCAACAGGACATCCAAAGGTTCTCCAGTGCCACCTGGTCATGGGAATTTCAAAGATTGCATGGTATTTATCTAGCCGTTTTTAAAGGATGAAGTTGGAGGCACTGTGGGTTTCCATTCATTCAGGAACCATTAAATGGTGAGAAAGATCATTTCAATGAAATCTCTGGAGAACTCTAACAAACAAGGCTTCCCAAAGAGTGGCCAAAACGTCACATGAAACCAGGCCCACTGAGGTGTACAATGTGAGGTCCATGTGTGTTTTGACTCTCAACTATGGCTGCCAGGTCTTTAAGAATAAAATCATGTGATATCCTGGCTGAGATTCCCAGTGTTCTGTGGAAAGTCACCCTGGGCTTCGATCTCAGTTTCCAGGGGGGGCTCTCATGAGTGGCCTCGGAAAATCCCAACTCAATTCATGGCAATACTTCTCTGAGTTCAGTTCCAGAACTCAGTCTCCAAGGGAATCACACCAGAGTTCAAGCCCAGGAGGACCCAGTCCTCTCTTCCACCGCCACAAAAATGACCACAATTCAAACCAAAACACTGCCAAAAGGCCCTCATCTTCTTCCATATAGACAATACTCATAACCTCTGGCTGGAGGTTTCCATGAGGGGCGCAGCCTAAGACAGTGTCCACAATAAGCTCCCTTGCCCATCATTTGCCTAATGTCAGGGTGGCCTGGACACCCTTCCTTTGAACCAGGAGTGATCAAATAGGCCTGCCTTTAATACTGCTCAGCTTCTCCGCTTGGAGGCATGCTGATCTTGGGGTATAGATTCATTGTGTGAATTGGAGTCAAAGAAAACCCAAGCACATAATGGCTAGCCTCTGCAGGGCTTTGAAAAACTCATTTGACCCAAAGGATCCCTATTCTCACTTGATGGAGGACAGGAACCTTACAGAGGAAGGCAAGAGACTTCATCCACATTGACTGCTTTTTTGCCATATTGGCTATGGATGCACATATGGGATCTTTCTTGAGATCCATCAGGTGCTGACAATCTAAGCCACAGCCTTACACAGGGCCAAGAGGCTGATTCAGACACATCCCTTTGCAAAGCAATTAAGCAAAGAGCCACAAGTGATGCCCGTTCGTTTGCATTTGAAAACTGTTTTCTTCAGGCTTCACAAAGGGGTGTCCTGAGGCAAAGACCTTGCTGACATCCAGGGAAACAGAACAATAGGTAAGCAAAAGGCCCAAAGCAGGGTTTCTCCACTGAGACTTTAATGGGCCCACTGATATCTGAGTTTTCTGAGATGCTCACTATTCATTGCAGCTATCTAGTACATGGCAATGTCACCAAGCTTGGAGGTGGTACATATCTTGGACACAAAACCATGAGCCTATTCTGAAGAGTGGCCAGAATTCAGGAAAAAAACAGAAATTTAGGAAGATAGTAGGTTTTGCCCATGGATAAGGCAAGCCCCAGTCCATTCATAAATTGGGCAGGATGAATGCTGGAAGCTTTCTACTAGACAGGACACATCCATTGATGCATTCTCTTTTCTAATGTCTACAACCACGGACACAGTGTGATACACAGACATAGCAACACTCGCCTTGTCAAAAGACTTGCTAGAAACAGTCCACTCCAAACCAAACCAACCGCCTTTCCTAGCTCTTCTCAGAACATGAGACCAAACCACAGACTCACACCCACACCCACAAAGCCACCTCCTTCCCCCAAGTAGGTCTGTGACTACCCGCAGTGTCCTCTGACTGGTGGGCCACACTATGTTCCCCCGAAATGGCCTGTACTGTCTCAGATCTGGACTCCTTGGCCAATTCTGTGAAGTTATCAGGAGCCAGGGGTGAGCCACTACCTGCTTTCTCAGGAAAGACCCCCTTCAGAGCTTTCTTGGCAATTGGCCATCCTCACATCTGTAGGTACCAAGAAAGACTGACTCTGTCCTTGGTAAATCCAAACAAGTGAGCCCACTGGGACTGGCACTGGGACTGCCTCTGGGTGCCTGGCTTCCTGGATCCCAAGTTCAGAGAGTTCCATCACCAAGGAAGTGTGGTGAGGTCACTTCCTTCAGGAACTGAATGAGGTCACTGCCTTGGAAACCACTCTGTCCTAACTGTTGCTTCCAAGGGTCCCATGAGATGGAGGCTGCCCCTGCTTCCTGTGACACTTTCACAAGTTAGAATGGTATATCAACCATAGGCACCCAGGAAAAGCTCTCCACACAGGCCTGCTTTGGTCCATCTTGTCTACATTAAGAAGAGAGAGGCTCATTCAGACACATCTTTTCATCCGGACCAGGTTGTTTGCCACAGAAGATGACTTCTGCTCTCTCAGGTCCTTCCTGGCTGCCTACATCTTCTCCAGGGATCATTTCTGCATGGACCTTTGAGGTTCTCAGCAGGTGGAAGATCCCCTACATTCCTGTATTGTAAGACCAACTCTGTCCCTGCTCTTCTGTAAACTTAGATTGAGGGAAAAGTAAATGCTTGGGGTTAAGAACATGTTCGATTTGGGTTAGAAATCATTCTGCTGGATGAAGAATGGTATTGGGAACCTGTGATATTTATAACAATATAGAGGTGAAATATATGTATGAAAACAGAAATCTAAGTAAGATTTGAAGGCCAGAAGGGCATTGGGCCCTTGATTGAAATACTTAGCTTTGAATTACATTCTGTACAGATGTCTCTGACAAATCCATATACAATGGCATAGGACCTTGTACCTTGGATGATTGAATGTAGAAGAGAAGATCCAGTCAAAAAGGGATAGGAGGTAGGATTAGAAAGATAGTCAGTAGGTTTGGGAAGAAGAGTGGGTATAATATTTGGACCAAAAGTTCTTTAGCAATAGGGTGTCTGTTAGAGAGTGAATGTAAATGTCAGCACATGTGAAGAGTCAGTCACAATGATGAACTGGGGAAGATATGTAGGAAAGCAGATATGAATATAGACATTAGGAAATCAGGAAAAGTATAAAGTGAGTGATCGGATTTGACATTTTCAACAGCGTTGAGGTTGAATATATAATCTAAGGCAGAAACAAATGTGTAGTCACCAATAGGATTGACATTTGAGAGCATTAGGCAACCTGGACAAGGATGGTTTTAGTAATCCATGCTAACTTTCCAATTAGGCTTTGGTACAATCATAAGTGTGACCTTTGCATTTTGTGTCCAGAATATCACTGTGATAAAATATATATGTAGATCAGGTGACATGAGTATTTCTTCAACTATTTTTGGGAGCAATGTATTGAAGACGTATAAATTAGCATTCGGGGGTACAAATAGGTATACCCAGGGTCTATGAGTATAGAGATAATGCATGAATAGACCACACTGTGAATAAAGAATATAACTGGTTCCAATTTAAATAATGGATTGAATTGATATCTGAAAATATATAGGAAATCTTATATTGATACAGGATCATTCATTCCAACCAGTTAGACATCTAATGGTAATATTAGGGTGATGGTTTACCATGAGGGGTGTGTGAGTTTTGGTTCCAAAGTGATTATGGAAATCCAAAATAATATGCTTGGAAAGAAGTCTCATGAAAAGACCAGTCAAGAAACATGGAGGAATACATGTGTTCTGAAGCAGGATTTGATGGAAAGTGAACCAAATGCCTAGAAATTTGTGAACATGAGGATGAAATATATATCCTATGATGTGCATCAACTGAAGAAATAGTAATGTGCCAGTGTTGAATAAAAATAAATGTCTAAATACACATCCTGTCCCATAGGAGTCTACTTGCATTGATGTTAAACAGAGTCAGTTACAGAAGAAATGTTAGGATTTCTATTCACCATTCACTGAAGTTAGTTTTCAGTACTAGGAAACAAATATGTATTTCAGGTGGATGAATATTTCTGAGAATAATCTTGTGAAAAGTTGATTATAAATCCACATACATGAACATGAATTTAGGGAGTGTAAAATAAGACACATATATTTTATATTTTGAAAAATCTGGAGAGTGTGTGTGTGTATATATACATAGATATATATACACAAACACAAACACAGAGACATTAAGAAGTAAAAATATATATGCCAATTGAAATTCATCATGAAATATATATCATTTAAAGATCCAAAAATATTTATTTTACTGAACCTGGATGTATGTATCATGTTGTTCAAGTAGGAAGCTCACCCATAGGTTGATTTTCAGTTCAAACAGCATTTAGGAGGAGTGATTTCTTCTCACAGATTGTATCTGCCAAGTCAGCCACCTCAAAAGAATGTAGCTGGGAAACCAGGTAGGATTCTGTATGTGCATGTAAAAAGACATGTGCTGAATAGGCTGCAAAGAAAGGGAGACAGGAATTCACATATTTGTGAAGTTTAAAAACACATGGAGATCTATTACATTGGAGTAGATTCATAACATGTACCCTTTATAATTCAAAAGGCCTGTCCAACTACGCATCATGCCTCCTCTGAACTGCTAGTATTTTTATTCTGTTTGGGTTATTTTTCTCTATCATATTATGATTCGTAGTCAGAGTCTAGTAGGGTATGGGTTAGTGTCAGGGATTCAGTTTTTGGAATGGAAAATAGGAAAATAAATCCAATGTTTATGCAAATATGTTCTACACAAAATCTTCCCACAATCATCCAGAAAAATGCGTTGACAATACCCTTGCCCCATGTAAGACACAATTCGAGAAGAAGAGTTAGAAAATCATTGAATACATATGTGGAATGAAAAATGCTCAGGAGTTCACAACTTTGGAGGTGGTAGAGGAGTTTCCAGAAGTAAGGGACAGGATAAACACTCCACAAACATGAAGCTCTGCTGGCCTAAAGACTTCTTGAGAAACTGCCTCTGAGAATGGGCTTTTGAAATATATGTTGTTGTCAGGAGCTTTAGCTTCTTTTGTAGTGAGACCATCAAAGCTGGGTCTTCATCTATGTGACCTGGAGGATATGGTTTCTGATTTTCCAATGAACATGAGGCAGAAGTGCTGAATTCTCTCTTTGTAGGTAAACTGTGGCCATTGGGGGCTAAGTGTCTCCCCGTGGGGACTCTGAAGCCATTTGGTCATCCTCTACTTTTCGTGGTGTTTCTTGCTGCTGCACTAGGAGTTTGGTATTTGCTTCACGAAATACAAGGAGTTTAACTGGGACACAGTGCTGGAGGGAGTTCTGTCACGTGTGGTGGGTCAGGGTCCTAGGAGAATGCACCAACCATGATTCTATCTTACAGAGCGTGGCCCCTTGACCATAGCAACCTGATTCTGAACATTGTTCTGAAACCTCTTCATATAACAAGATGCCTTTACATATAAGGGTCTGCTGGGTGCACCATGTCAGTCACAAGCCATTTGGAAGCCCATCGCAGATCCACATGGCCCCACCACAGATGTTTTATCACACACCTGCACACCACTGCTCTAGGCCCACTACTCAGCAGGCCCCACCATACTGGCATCTCTGTTCTTCATCATTTTCATGAAACCCGTCAATCAAGGCACCTGTCTGGTACACTCATGATCAGCAACAGGACATCCAAAGGTTCTCCAGTGCCACCTGGTCATGGGAATTTCAAAGATTGCATGGTATTTATCTAGCCGTTTTTAAAGGATGAAGTTGGAGGCACTGTGTGTTTCCATTCATTCAGGAACCATTAAATGGTGAGAAAGATCATTTCAATGAAATCTCTGGAGAACTCTAACAAACAAGGCTTCCCAAAGAGTGGCCAAAACGTCACATGAAACCAGGCCCACTGAGGTGTACAATGTGAGGTCCATGTGTGTTTTGACTCTCAACTATGGCTGCCAGGTCTCTAAGAATAAAATCATGTGATATCCTGGCTGAGATTCCCAGTGTTCTGTGGAAAGTCACCCTGGGCTTCGATCTCAGTTTCCAGGGGGGGCTCTCATGAGTGGCCTCGGAAAATCCCAACTCAATTCATGGCAATACTTCTCTGAGTTCAGTTCCAGAACTCAGTCTCCAAGGGAATCACACCAGAGTTCAAGCCCAGGAGGACCCAGTCCTCTCTTCCACCGCCACACAAATGACCACAATTCAAACCAAAACACTGCCAAAAGGCCCTCATCTTCTTCCATATAGACAATACTCATAACCTCTGGCTGGAGGTTTCCATGAGGGGCGCATCCTAAGACAGTGTCCACAATAAGCTCCCTTGCCCATCATTTGCCTAATGTCAGGGTGGCCTGGACACCCTTCCTTTGAACCAGGAGTGATCAAATAGGCCTGCCTTTAATACTGCTCAGCTTCTCCACTTGGAGGCCTGCTGATCTTGGGGTATAGATTCTTTGTGTGAATTGGAGTCATGAGAAAACCCAAGCACATAATGGCTAGCCTCTGCAGGGCTTTGAAAAACTCATTTGACCCAAAGGATCCCTATTCTCACTTGATGGAGGACAGGAACCTTACAGAGGAAGGCAAGAGACTTCATCCACATTGACTGCTTTTTTGCTATATTGGCTATGGATGCACATATGGGATCTTTCTTGAGATCCATCAGGTGCTGACAATCTAAGCCACAGCCTTACACAGGGCCAAGAGGCTGATTCAGACACATCCCTTTGCAAAGCAATTAAGCAAAGAGCCACAAGTGATGCCCGTTCGTTTGCATTTGAAAACTGTTTTCTTCAGGCTTCACAAAGGGGTGTCCTGAGGCAAAGACCTTGCTGACATCCAGGGAAACAGAACAATAGGTAAGCAAAAGGCCCAAAGCAGGGTTTCTCCACTGAGACTTTAATGGGCCCACTGATATCTGAGTTTTCTGAGATGCTCACTATTCACTTCAGCTTTCTAGTACATGGCAATGTCACCAAGCTTGGAGGTGGTACTTATCTTCTACACAAAACCATGAGCCTATTCTGAAGAGTGGCCAGAATTGAGGAAAAAACCAGAAATTTAGGAAGATAGTAGGTTTTGCCCATGGATAAGGCAAGCCCCAGTCCATTCATAAATTGGGCAGGATGAATGCTGGAAGCTTTCTACTAGACAGGACACATCCATTGATGCATTCTCTTTTCTAATGTCTACAACCACGGACACAGTGTGATACACAGACATAGCAACACTCGCCTTGTCAAAAGACTTGCTAGAAACAGTCCACTCCAAACCAAACCAACCGCCTTTCCTAGCTCTTCTCAGAACATGAGACCAAACCACAGACTCACACCCACACCCACAAAGCCACCTCCTTCCCCCATGTAGGTCTGTGACTACCCGCAGTGTCCTCTGACTGGTGGTCCATACTATGTTCCCCCGAAATGGCCTGTCCTGTCTCAGATCTGGACTCCTTGGCCAATTCTGTGAAGTTATCAGGAGCCAGGGGTGAGCCACTACCTGCTTTCTCAGGAAAGACCCCCTTCAGAGCTTTCTTGGCAATTGGCCATCCTCACATCTGTAGGTCCCAAGAAAGACTGACTCTGTCCTTGGTAAATCCAAACAAGTGAGCCCACTGGGACTGGCACTGGGACTGCCTCTGGGTGCCTGGCTTCCTGGATCCCAAGTTCAGAGAGTTCCATCACCAAGGAAGTGTGGTGAGGTCACTTCCTTCAGGAACTGAATGAGGTCACTGCCTTGGAAACCACTCTGTCCTAACTGTTGCTTCCAAGGGTCCCATGAGATGGAGGCTTCCCCTGCTTCCTGTGACACTTTCACAAGTTAGAATGGTATATCAACCATAGGCACCCAGGAAAAGCTCTCCACACAGGCCTGCTTTGGTCCATCTTGTCTACATTAAGAAGAGAGAGGCTCATTCAGACACATCTTTTCATCCTGACCAGGTTGTTTGCCACAGAAGATGACTTCTGCTCTCTCAGGTCCTTCCTGGCTGCCTACATCTTCTCCAGGGATCATTTCTGCATGGATCTTTGAGGTTCTCAGCAGGTGGAAGATCCCCTACATTCCTGTATTGTAAGACCAACTCTGTCCCTGCTCTTCTGTAAAGTTAGATTGAGGGAAAAGTAAATGCTTGGGGTTAAGAACATGTTCGATTTGGGTTAGAAATCATTCTGCTGGATGAAGAATGGTATTGGGAACCTGTGATATTTATAATAATATAGAGGTGAAATATATGTATGAAAACAGAAATCTAAGTAAGATTTGAAGGCCAGAAGGGCATTAGGCCCTTGATTGAAATACTTAGCTTTGAATTACATTCTGTACAGATGTCTCTGACAAATCCATATACAATGGCATAGGACCTTGTACCTTGGATGATTGAATGTAGAAGAGAAGATCCAGTCAAAAAGGGATAGGAGGTAGGATTAGAAAGATAGTCAGTAGGTTTAGGAAGAAGAGTGGGTATAATATTTGGACCAAAAGTTCTTTAGCAATATGGTGTCTGTCAGAGAGTGAATGTAAATGTCAGCACATGTGAAGAGTCAGTCACAATGATGAACTGGGGAAGATATGTAGGAAAGCAGATATGAATATAGACATTAGGAAATCAGGAAAAGTATAAAGTGAGTGATAGGATTTGACATTTTCAACAGGGTTGAGGTTGAATATATAATCTAAGGCAGAAACAAATGTGTAGTCACCAATAGGATTGACATTTGAGAGCATTAGGCAACCTGGACAAGGATGGTTTTAGTAATCCATGCTAACTTTCCAATTAGGCTTTGGTACAATCATAAGTGTGACCTTTGCATTTTGTGTCCAGAATATCACTGTGATAAAATATATATGTAAATCAGGTGACATGAGTATTTCTTCAACTATTTTTGGGAGCAATGTATTGAAGACGTATAAATTAGCATTCGGGGGTACAAATAGGTATACCCAGGGTCTATGAGTATAGAGATAATGCATGAATAGACCACACAGTGAATAAAGAATATAACTGGTTCCAATTTAAATAATGGATTGAATTGATATCTGAAAATATATAGGAAATCTTATATTGATACAGGATCATTCATTCCAACCAGTTAGACATCTAATGGTAATATTAGGGTGATGGTTTACCATGAGGGGTGTGTGAGTTTTGGTTCCAAAGTGATTATGGAAATCCAAAATATTATGCTTGGAAAGAAGTCTCATAAAAAGACCAGTCAAGAAACATGGAGGAATACATGTGTTCTGAAGCAGGATTTGATGGAAAGTGAACCAAATGCCTAGAAATTTGTGAACATGAGGATGAAATATATATCCTATGATGTGCATCAACTGAAGAAATAGTAATGTGCCAGTGTTGAATAAAAATAAATGTCTAAATACACATCATGTCCCATAGGAGTCTACTTGCATTGATGTTAAACAGAGTCAGTTACAGAAGAAATGTTAGGATTTCTATTCACCATTCACTGAAGTTAGTTTTCAGTACTAGGAAACAAATATGTATTTCAGGTGGATGAATATTTCTGAGAATAATCTTGTGAAAACTTGATTATAAATCCACATACATGAACATGAATTTAGGGAGTGTAAAATAAGACACATATATTTTATATTTTGAAAAATCTGGAGAGTGTGTGTGTGTATATATACATAGATATATATACACAAACACAAACACAGAGACATTAAGAAGTAAAAATATATATGCCAATTGAAATTCATCATGAAATATATATCATTTAAAGATCCAAAAATATTTATTTTACTGAACCTGGATGTATGTATCATGTTGTTCAAGTAGGAAGCTCACCCATAGGTTGATTTTCAGTTCAAACAGCATTTAGGAGGAGTGATTTCTTCTCACAGATTGTATCTGCCAAGTCAGCCACCTCAAAAGAATGTAGCTGGGAAACCAGGTAGGATTCTGTATGTGCATGTAAAAAGACATGTGCTGAATAGGCTGCAAAGAAAGGGAGACAGGAATTCACATATTTGTGAAGTTTAAAAACACATGGAGATCTATTACATTGGACTAGATTCATAACATGTACCCTTTATAATTCAAAAGGCCTGTCCAACTACGCATCATGCCTCCTCTGAACTGCTAGTATTTTTATTCTGTTTGGGTTATTTTTCTCTATCATATTTTGATTCGTACGTAGTCAGAGTCTAGTAGTGTATGGGTTAGTGTCAGGGATTCGGTTTTTGGAATGGAAAATAGGAAAATAAATCCAATGTTTATGCAAATATGTTCTACACAAAATCTTCCCACAATCATCCAGAAAAATGCCTTGACAATACCCTTGCCCCATGTAAGACGCAATTCGAGAAGAAGAGTTAGAAAATCATTGAATACATATGTGGAATGAAAAATGCTCAGGAGTTCACAACTTTGGAGGTGGTAGAGGAGTTTCCAGAAGTAAGGGACAGGATAAACACTCCACAACCATGGAGCTCTGCTGGCCTAAAGACTTCTTGAGAAACTGCCTCTGAGAATGGGCTTTTGAAATATATGTTGTTGTCAGGAGCTTTAGCTTCTTTTGTAGTGAGACCATCAAAGCTGGGTCTTCATCTATGTGACCTGGAGGATATGGTTTCTGATTTTCCAATGAACATGAGGCAGAAGTGCTGAATTCTCTCTTTGTAGGTAAACTGTGGCCATTGGGGGCTATGTGTCTCCCCGTGGGGACTCTGAAGCCATTTGGTCATCCTCCACTTTTCGTGGTGTTTCTTGCTGCTGCACTAGGAGTTTGGTATTTGCTTCACGAAATACAAGGAGTTTAACTGGGACACAGTGCTGGAGGGAGTTCTGTCACGTGTGGTGGGTCAGGGTCCTAGGAGAATGCACCAACCATGATTCTATCTTACAGAGTGTGGCCCCTTGACCATAGCAACCTGATTCTGAACACTGTTCTGAAACCTCTTCATATAACAAGATGCCTTTACATATAAGGGTCTGCTGGGTGCACCATGTCAGTCACAAGCCATTTGGAAGCCCATCGCAGATCCACATGGCCCCACCACAGATGTTTTATCACACACCTGCACACCACTGCTCTAGGCCCACTACTCAGCAGGCCCCACCATACTGGCATCTCTGTTCTACATCATTTTCATGAAACCCGTCAATCAAGGCACCTGTCTGGTACACTCATGATCAGCAACAGGACATCCAAAGGTTCTCCAGTGCCACCTGGTCATGGGAATTTCAAAGATTGCATGGTATTTATCTAGCCGTTTTTAAAGGATGAAGTTGGAGGCACTGTGGGTTTCCATTCATTCAGGAACCATTAAATGGTGAGAAAGATCATTTCAATGAAATCTCTGGAGAACTCTAACAAACAAGGCTTCCCAAAGAGTGGCCAAAACGTCACATGAAACCAGGCCCACTGAGGTGTACAATGTGAGGTCCATGTGTGTTTTGACTCTCAACTATGGCTGCCAGGTCTTTAAGAATAAAATCATGTGATATCCTGGCTGAGATTCCCAGTGTTCTGTGGAAAGTCACCCTGGGCTTCGATCTCAGTTTCCAGGGGGCTCTCATGAGTGGCCTCGGAAAATCCCAACTCAATTCATGGCAATACTTCTCTGAGTTCAGTTCCAGAACTCAGTCTCCAAGGGAATCACACCAGAGTTCAAGCCCAGGAGGACCCAGTCCTCTCTTCCACCGCCACACAAATGACCACAATTCAAACCAAAACACTGCCAAAAGGCCCTCATCTTCTTCCATATAGACAATACTCATAACCTCTGGCTGGAGGTTTCCATGAGGGGCGCAGCCTAAGACAGTGTCCACAATAAGCTCCCTTGCCCATCATTTGCCTAATGTCAGGGTGGCCTGGACACCCTTCCTTTGAACCAGGAGTGATCAAATAGGCCTGCCTTTAATACTGCTCAGCTTCTCCGCTTGGAGGCCTGCTGATCTTGGGGTCTAGATTCTTTGTGTGAATTGGAGTCATGAGAAAACCCAAGCACATAATGGCTAGCCTCTGCAGGGCTTTGAAAAACTCATTTGACCCAAAGGATCCCTATTCTCACTTGATGGAGGACAGGAACCTTACAGAGGAAGGCAAGAGACTTCATCCACATTGACTGCTTTTTTGCCATATTGGCTATGGATGCACATATGGGATCTTTCTTGAGATCCATCAGGTGCTGACAATCTAAGCCACAGCCTTACACAGGGCCAAGAGGCTGATTCAGACACATCCCTTTGCAAAGCAATTAAGCAAAGAGCCACAAGTGATGCCCGTTCGTTTGCATTTGAAAACTGTTTTCTTCAGGCTTCACAAAGGGGTGTCCTGAGGCAAAGACCTTGCTGACATCCAGGGAAACAGAACAATAGGTAAGCAAAAGGCCCAAAGCAGGGTTTCTCCACTGAGACTTTAATGGGCCCACTGATATCTGAGTTTTCTGAGATGCTCACTATTCATTTCAGCTATCTAGTACATGGCAATGTCACCAAGCTTGGAGGTGGTACATATCTTGGACACAAAACCATGAGCCTATTCTGAAGAGTGTCCAGTATTGAGGAAAAAACCAGAAATTTAGGAAGATTGTAGGTTTTGCCCATGGATAAGGCAAGCCCCAGTCCATTCATAAATTGGGCAGGATGAATGCTGGAAGCTTTCTACTAGACAGGACACATCCATTGATGCATTCTCTTTTCTAATGTCTACAACCACGGACACAGTGCGATACACAGACATAGCAACACTCGCCTTGTCAAAAGACTTGCTAGAAACAGTCCACTCCAAACCAAACCAACCGCCTTTCCTAGCTCTTCTCAGAACATGAGACCAAACCACAGACTCACACCCACACCCACAAAGCCACCTCCTTCCCCCAAGTAGGTCTGTGACTACCCGCAGTGTCCTCTGACTGGTGGTCCATACTATGTTCCCCCGAAATGGCCTGTCCTGTCTCAGATCTGGACTCCTTGTCCAATTCTGTGAAGTTATCAGGAGCCAGGTGTGAGCCACTACCTGCTTTCTCAGGAGAGACCCCCTTCAGAGCTTTCTTGGCAATTGGCCATCCTCACATCTGTAGGTACCAAGAAAGACTGACTCTGTCCTTGGTAAATCCAAACAAGTGAGCCCACTGGGACTGGCACTGGGACTGCCTCTGGGTGCCTGGCTTCCTGGATCCCAAGTTCAGAGAGTTCCATCACCAAGGAAGTGTGGTGAGGTCACTTCCTTCAGGAACTGAATGAGGTCACTGCCTTGGAAACCACTCTGTCCTAACTGTTGCTTCCAAGGGTCCCATGAGATGGAGGCTGCCCCTGCTTCCTGTGACACTTTCACAAGTTAGAATGGTATATCAACCATAGGCACCCAGGAAAAGCTCTCCACACAGGCCTGCTTTGGTCCATCTTGTCTACATTAAGAAGAGAGAGGCTCATTCAGACACATCTTTTCATCCTGACCAGGTTGTTTGCCACAGAAGATGACTTCTGCTCTCTCAGGTCCTTCCTGGCTGCCTACATCTTCTCCAGGGATCATTTCTGCATTTATCTTTGAGGTTCTCAGCAGGTGGAAGATCCCCTACATTCCTGTATTGTAAGACCAACTCTGTCCCTGCTCTTCTGTAAAGTTAGATTGAGGGAAAAGTAAATGCTTGGGGTTAAGAACATGTTCGATTTGGGTTAGAAATCATTCTGCTGGATGAAGAATGGTATTGGGAACCTGTGATATTTATAATAATATAGAGGTGAAATATATGTATGAAAACAGAAATCTAAGTAAGATTTGAAGGCCAGAAGGGCATTGGGCCCTTGATTGAAATACTTAGCTTTGAATTACATTCTGTACAGATGTCTCTGACAAATCCATATACAATGGCATAGGACCTTGTACCTTGGATGATTGAATGTAGAAGAGAAGATCCAGTCAAAAAGGGATAGGAGGTAGGATTAGAAAGATAGTCAGTAGGTTTAGGAAGAAGAGTGGGTATAATATTTGGACCAAAAGTTCTTTAGCAATAGGGTGTCTGTTAGAGAGTGAATGTAAATGTCAGCACATGTGAAGAGTCAGTCACAATGATGAACTGGGGAAGATATGTAGGAAAGCAGATATGAATATAGACATTAGGAAATCAGGAAAAGTATAAAGTGAGTGATAGGATTTGACATTTTCAACAGGGTTGAGGTTGAATATATAATCTAAGGCAGAAACAAATGTGTAGTCACCAATAGGATTGACATTTGAGAGCATTAGGCAACCTGGACAAGGATGGTTTTAGTAATCCATGCTAACTTTCCAATTAGGCTTTGGTACAATCATAAGTGTGACCTTTGCATTTTGTGTCCAGAATATCACTGTGATAAAATATATATGTAGATCAGGTGACATGAGTATTTCTTCAACTATTTTTGGGAGCAATGTATTGAAGACGTATAAATTAGCATTCGGGGGTACAAATAGGTATACCCAGGGTCTATGAGTATAGAGATAATGCATGAATAGACCACACTGTGAATAAAGAATATAACTGGTTCCAATTTAAATAATGGATTGAATTGATATCTGAAAATATATAGGAAATCTTATATTGATACAGGATCATTCATTCCAACCAGTTAGACATCTAATGGTAATATTAGGGTGATGGTTTACCATGAGGGGTGTGTGAGTTTTGGTTCCAAAGTGATTATGGAAATCCAAAATAATATGCTTGGAAAGAAGTCTCATGAAAAGACCAGTCAAGAAACATGGAGGAATACATGTGTTCTGAAGCAGGATTTGATGGAAAGTGAACCAAATGCCTAGAAATTTGTGAACATGAGGATGAAATATATATCCTATGATGTGCATCAACTGAAGAAATAGTAATGTGCCAGTGTTGAATAAAAATAAATGTCTAAATACACATCCTGTCCCATAGGAGTCTACTTGCATTGATGTTAAACAGAGTCAGTTACAGAAGAAATGTTAGGATTTCTATTCACCATTCACTGAAGTTAGTTTTCAGTACTAGGAAACAAATATGTATTTCAGGTGGATGAATATTTCTGAGAATAATCTTGTGAAAAGTTGATTATAAATCCACATACATGAACATGAATTTAGGGAGTGTAAAATAAGACACATATATTTTATATTTTGAAAAATCTGGAGAGTGTGTGTGTGTATATATACATAGATATATATACACAAACACAAACACAGAGACATTAAGAAGTAAAAATATATATGCCAATTGAAATTCATCATGAAATATATATCATTTAAAGATCCAAAAATATTTATTTTACTGAACCTGGATGTATGTATCATGTTGTTCAAGTAGGAAGCTCACCCATAGGTTGATTTTCAGTTCAAACAGCATTTAGGAGGAGTGATTTCTTCTCACAGATTGTATCTGCCAAGTCAGCCACCTCAAAAGAATGTAGCTGGGAAACCAGGTAGGATTCTGTATGTGCATGTAAAAAGACATGTGCTGAATAGGCTGCAAAGAAAGGGAGACAGGAATTCACATATTTGTGAAGTTTAAAAACACATGGAGATCTATTACATTGGAGTAGATTCATAACATGTACCCTTTATAATTCAAAAGGCCTGTCCAACTACGCATCATGCCTACTCTGAACTGCTAGTATTTTTATTCTGTTTGGGTTATTTTTCTCTATCATATTATGATTCGTAGTCAGAGTCTAGTAGGGTATGGGTTAGTGTCAGGGATTCAGTTTTTGGAATGGAAAACAGGAAAATAAATCCAATGTTTATGCAAATATGTTCTACACAAAATCTTCTCACAATCATCCAGAAAAATGCCTTGACAATACCCTTGCCCCATGTAAGACACAATTCGAGAAGAAGAGTTAGAAAATCATTGAATACATATGTGGAATGAAAAATGCTCAGGAGTTCACAACTTTGGAGGTGGTAGAGGAGTTTCCAGAAGTAAGGGACAGGATAAACACTCCACAAACATGGAGCTCTGCTGGCCTAAAGACTTCTTGAGAAACTGCCTCTGAGAATGGGCTTTTGAAATATATGTTGTTGTCAGGAGCTTTAGCTTCTTTTGTAGTGAGACCATCAAAGCTGGGTCTTCATCTATGTGACCTGGAGGATATGGTTTCTGATTTTCCAATGAACATGAGGCAGAAGTGCTGAATTCTCTCTTTGTAGGTAAACTGTGGCCATTGGGGGCTAAGTGTCTCCCCGTGGGGACTCTGAAGCCATTTGGTCATCCTCCACTTTTCGTGGTGTTTCTTGCTGCTGCACTAGGAGTTTGGTATTTGCTTCACGAAATACAAGGAGTTTAACTGGGACACAGTGCTGGAGGGAGTTCTGTCACGTGTGGTGGGTCAGGGTCCTAGGAGAATGCACCAACCATGATTCTATCTTACAGAGCGTGGCCCCTTGACCATAGCAACCTGATTCTGAACATTGTTCTGAAACCTCTTCATATAACAAGATGCCTTTACATATAAGGGTCTGCTGGGTGCACCATGTCAGTCACAAGCCATTTGGAAGCCCATCGCAGATCCACATGGCCCCACCACAGATGTTTTATCACACACCTGCACACCACTGCTCTAGGCCCACTACTCAGCAGGCCCCACCATACTGGCATCTCTGTTCTTCATCATTGTCATGAAACCCGTCAATCAAGGCACCTGTCTGGTACACTCATGATCAGCAACAGGACATCCAAAGGTTCTCCAGTGCCACCTGGTCATGGGAATTTCAAAGATTGCATGGTATTTATCTAGCCGTTTTTAAAGGATGAAGTTGGAGGCACTGTGGGTTTCCATTCATTCAGGAACCATTAAATGGTGAGAAAGATCATTTCAATGAAATCTCTGGAGAACTCTAACAAACAAGGCTTCCCAAAGAGTGGCCAAAACGTCACATGAAACCAGGCCCACTGAGGTGTACAATGTGAGGTCCATGTGTGTTTTGACTGTCAACTATGGCTGCCAGGTCTTTAAGAATAAAATCATGTGATATCCTGGCTGAGATTCCCAGTGTTCTGTGGAAAGTCACCCTGGGCTTCGATCTCAGTTTCCAGGGGGGGCTCTCATGAGTGGCCTCGGAAAATCCCAACTCAATTCATGGCGATACTTCTCTGAGTTCAGTTTCAGAACTCAGTCTCCAAGGGAATCACACCAGAGTTCAAGCCCAGGAGGACCCAGTCCTCTCTTCCACCGCCACACAAATGACCACAATTCAAACCAAAACACTGCCAAAAGGCCCTCATCTTCTTCCATATAGACAATACTCATAACCTCTGGCTGGAGGTTTCCATGAGGGGCGCAGCCTAAGACAGTGTCCACAATAAGCTCCCTTGCCCATCATTTGCCTAATGTCAGGGTGGCCTGGACACCCTTCCTTTGAACCAGGAGTGATCAAATAGGCCTGCCTTTAATACTGCTCAGCTTCTCCGCTTGGAGGCCTGCTGATCTTGGGGTATAGATTCTTTGTGTGAATTGGAGTCATGAGAAAACCCAAGCACATAATGGCTAGCCTCTGCAGCGCTTTGAAAAACTCATTTGACCCAAAGGATCCCTATTCTCACTTGATGGAGGACAGGAACCTTACAGAGGAAGGCAAGAGACTTCATCCACATTGACTGCTTTTTTGCCATATTGGCTATGGATGCACATATGGGATCTTTCTTGAGATCCATCAGGTGCTGACAATCTAAGCCACAGCCTTACACAGGGCCAAGAGGCTGATTCAGACACATCCCTTTGCAAAGCAATTAAGCAAAGAGCCACAAGTGATGCCCGTTCGTTTGCATTTGAAAACTGTTTTCTTCAGGCTTCACAAAGGGGTGTCCTGAGGCAAAGACCTTGCTGACATCCAGGGAAACAGAACAATAGGTAAGCAAAAGGCCCAAAGCAGGGTTTCTCCACTGAGACTTTAATGGGCCCACTGATATCTGAGTTTTCTGAGATGCTCACTATTCATTTCAGCTATCTAGTACATGGCAATGTCACCAAGCTTGGAGGTGGTACATATCTTGGACACAAAACCATGAGCCTATTCTGAAGAGTGGCCAGAATTCAGGAAAAAAACCGAAATTTAGGAAGATAGTAGGTTTTGCCCATGGATAAGGCAAGCCCCAGTCCATTCATAAATTGGGCAGGATGAATGCTGGAAGCTTTCTACTAGACAGGACACATCCATTGATGCATTCTCTTTTCTAATGTCTACAACCACGGACACAGTGCGATACACAGACATAGCAACACTCGCCTTGTCAAAAGACTTGCTAGAAACAGTCTACTCCAAACCAAACCAACCGCCTTTCCTAGCTCTTCTCAGAACATGAGACCAAACCACAGACTCACACCCACACCCACAAAGCCACCTCCTTCCCCCAAGTAGGTCTGTGACTACCCGCAGTGTCCTCTGACTGGTGGTCCATACTATGTTCCCCCGAAATGGCCTGTCCAGTCTCAGATCTGGACTCCTTGTCCAATTCTGTGAAGTTATCAGGAGCCAGGGGTGAGCCACTACCTGCTTTCTCAGGAGAGACCCCCTTCAGAGCTTTCTTGGCAATTGGCCATCCTCACATCTGTAGGTACCAAGAAAGACTGACTCTGTCCTTGGTAAATCCAAACAAGTGAGCCCACTGGGACTGGCACTGGGACTGCCTCTGGGTGCCTGGCTTCCTGGATCCCAAGTTCAGAGAGTTCCATCACCAAGGAAGTGTGGTGAGGTCACTTCCTTCAGGAACTGAATGAGGTCACTGCCTTGGAAACCACTCTGTCCTAACTGTTGCTTCCAATGGTCCCATGAGATGGAGGCTGCCCCTGCTTCCTGTGACACTTTCACAAGTTAGAATGGTATATCAACCATAGGCACCCAGGAAAAGCTCTCCACACAGGCCTGCTTTGGTCCATCTTGTCTACATTAAGAAGAGAGAGGCTCATTCAGACACATCTTTTCATCCTGACCAGATTGTTTGCCACAGAAGATGACTTCTGCTCTCTCAGGTCCTTCCTGGCTGCCTACATCTTCTCTAGGGATCATTTCTGCATGGACCTTTGAGGTTCTCAGCAGGTGGAAGATCCCCTACATTCCTGTATTGTAAGACCAACTATGTCCCTGCTCTTCTGTAAAGTTAGGTTGAGGGAAAAGTAAATGCTTGGGGTTAAGAATATGTTCCATTTGGGTTAGAAATCATTCTGCTGGATGAAGAATGGTATTGGGAACCTGTGATATTTATAATAATATAGAGGTGAAATATATGTATGAAAACAGAAATCTAAGTAAGATTTGAGGGCCAGAAGGGCATTGGGCCCTTGATTGAAATACTTAGCTTTGAATTACATTCTGTACAGATGTCTCTGACAAATCCATATACAATGGCATAGGACCTTGTACCTTGGATGATTGAATGTAGAAGAGAAGATCCAGTCAAAAAGGGATAGGAGGTAGGATTAGAAAGATAGTCAGTAGGTTTAGGAAGAAGAGTGGGTATAATATTTGGACCAAAATTTTTTCGCAATAGGGTGTCTGTTAGAGAGTGAATGTAAATGTCAGCACATGTGAAGAGTCAGTCACAATGATGAACTGGGGAAGATATGTAGGAAAGCAGATATGAATATAGACATTAGGAAATCAGGAAAAGTATAAAGTGAGTGATAGGATTTGACATTTTCAACAGGGTTGAGGTTGAATATATAATCTAAGGCAGAAACAAATGTGTAGTCACCAATAGGATTGACATTTGAGAGCATTAGGCAACCTGGACAAGGATGGTTTTAGTAATCCATGCTAACTTTCCAATTAGGCTTTGGTACAATCATAAGTGTGACCTTTGCATTTTGTGTCCAGAATATCACTGTGATAAAATATATATGTAGATCAGGTGACATGAGTAGTTCTACAACTATTTTTGGGAGCAATGTATTGAAGACGTATAAATTAGCATTCGGGGGTACAAATAGGTATACCCAGGGTCTATGAGTATAGAGATAATGCATGAATAGACCACACTGTGAATAAAGAATATAACTGGTTCCAATTTAAATAATGGATTGAATTGATATCTGAAAATATATAGGAAATCTTATATTGATACAGGATCATTCATTCCAACCAGTTAGACATCTAATGGTAATATTAGGGTGATGGTTTACCATGAGGGGTGTGTGAGTTTTGGTTCCAAAGTGATTATGGAAATCCAAAATAATATGCTTGGAAAGAAGTCTCATGAAAAGACCAGTCAAGAAACATGGAGGAATACATGTGTTCTGAAGCAGGATTTGATGGAAAGTGAACCAAATGCCTAGAAATTTGTGAACATGAGGATGAAATATATATCCTATGATGTGCATCAACTGAAGAAATAGTAATGTGCCAGTGTTGAATAAAAATAAATGTCTAAATACACATCGTGTCTTAAAGGAGTCTACTTGCATTGATGTTAAACAGAGTCAGTTACAGAAGAAATGTTAGGATTTCTATTCACCATTCACTGATGTTAGTTTTCAGTACTAGGAAACAAATATGTATTTCAGGTGGATGAATATTTCTGAGAATAGTCTTGTGAAAAGTTGATTATAAATCCACATACATGAACATGAATTTAGGGAGTGTAAAATAAGACACATATATTTTATATTTTGAAAAATCTGGAGAGTGTGTGTGTGTATATATACATAGATATATATACACAAACACAAACACAGAGACATTAAGAAGTAAAAATATATATGCCAATTGAAATTCATCATGAAATATATATCATTTAAAGATCCAAATATATTTATTTTACTGAACCTGGATGTATGTATCATGTTGTTCAAGTAGGAAGCTCACCCATAGGTTGATTTTCCGTTCAAACAGCATTTAGGAGGAGTGATTTCTTCTCACAGATTGTATCTGCCAAGTCAGCCACCTCAAAAGAATGTAGCTGGGAAACCAGGTAGGATTCTGTATGTGCATGTAAAAAGACATGTGCTGAATAGGCTGCAAAGAAAGGGAGACAGGAATTCACATATTTGTGAAGTTTAAAAACACATGGAGATCTATTACATTGGACTAGATTCATAATATGTACCCTTTATAATTCAAAAGGCCTGTCCAACTACGCATCATGCCTCCTCTGAACTGCTAGTATTTTTATTCTGTTTGGGTTATTTTTCTCTATCATATTATTATTCGTAGTCAGAGTCTAGTAGGGTATGGGTTAGTGTCAGGGATTCAGTTTTTGGAATGGAAAATAGGAAAATAAATCCAATGTTTATGCAAATATGTTCTACACAAAATCTTCCCACAATCATCCAGAAAAATGCCTTGACAATACCCTTGCCCCATGTAAGACACAATTCGAGAAGAAGAGTTAGAAAATCATTGAATACATATGTGGAATGAAAAATGCTCAGGAGTTCACAACTTTGGAGGTGGTAGAGGAGTTTCCAGAAGTAAGGGACAGGATAAACACTCCACAAACATGGAGCTCTGCTGGCCTAAAGACTTCTTGAGAAACTGCCTCTGAGAATGGGCTTTTGAAATATATGTTGTTGTCAGGAGCTTTAGCTTCTTTTGTAGTGAGACCATCAAAGCTGGGTCTTCATCTATGTGACCTGGAGGATATGGTTTCTGATTTTCCAATGAACATGAGGCAGAAGTGCTGAATTCTCTCTTTGTAGGTAAACTGTGGCCATTGGGGGCTAAGTGTCTCCCCGTGGGGACTCTGAAGCCATTTGGTCATCCTCCACTTTTCGTGGTGTTTCTTGCTGCTGCACTAGGAGTTTGGTATTTGCTTCACGAAATACAAGGAGTTTAACTGGGACACAGTGCTGGAGGGAGTTCTGTCACGTGTGGTGGGTCAGGGTCCTAGGAGAATGCACCAACCATGATTCTATCTTACAGAGCGTGGCCCCTTGACCATAGCAACCTGATTCTGAACATTGTTCTGAAACCTCTTCATATAACAAGATGCCTTTACATATAAGGGTCTGCTGGGTGCACCATGTCAGTCACAAGCCATTTGGAAGCCCATCGCAGATCCACATGGCCCCACCACAGATGTTTTATCACACACCTGCACACCACTGCTCTAGGCCCACTACTCAGCAGGCCCCACCATACTGGCATCTCTGTTCTTCATCATTTTCATGAAACCCGTCAATCAAGGCACCTGTCTGGTACACTCATGATCAGCAACAGGACATCCAAAGGTTCTCCAGTGCCACCTGGTCATGGGAATTTCAAAGATTGCATGGTATTTATCTAGCCGTTTTTAAAGGATGAAGTTGGAGGCACTGTGGGTTTCCATTCATTCAGGAACCATTAAATGGTGAGAAAGATCATTTCAATGAAATCTCTGGAGAACTCTAACAAACAAGGCTTCCCAAAGAGTGGCCAAAACGTCACATGAAACCAGGCCCACTGAGGTGTACAATGTGAGGTCCATGTGTGTTTTGACTCTCAACTATGGCTGCCAGGTCTTTAAGAATAAAATCATGTGATATCCTGGCTGAGATTCCCAGTGTTCTGTGGAAAGTCACCCTGGGCTTCGATCTCAGTTTCCAGGGGGGGCTCTCATGAGTGGCCTCGGAAAATCCCAACTCAATTCATGGCAATACTTCTCTGAGTTCAGCTCCAGAACTCAGTCTCCAAGGGAATCACACCAGAGTTCAAGCCCAGGAGGACCCAGTCCTCTCTTCCACCGCCACACAAATGACCACAATTCAAACCAAAACACTGCCAAAAGGCCCTCATCTTCTTCCATATAGACAATACTCATAACCTCTGGCTGGAGGTTTCCATGAGGGGCGCAGCCTAAGACAGTGTCCACAATAAGCTCCCTTGCCCATCATTTGCCTAAAGTCAGGGTGACCTGGACACCCTTCCTTTGAACCAGGAGTGATCAAATAGGCCTGCCTTTAATACTGCTCAGCTTCTCCGCTTGGAGGCCTGCTGATCTTGGGGTCTAGATTCTTTGTGTGAATTGGAGTCATGAGAAAACCCAAGCACATAATGGCTAGCCTCTGCAGGGCTTTGAAAAACTCATTTGACCCAAAGGATCCCTATTCTCACTTGATGGAGGACAGGAACCTTACAGAGGAAGGCAAGAGACTTCATCCACATTGACTGCTTTTTTGCCATATTGGCTATGGATGCACATATGGGATCTTTCTTGAGATCCATCAGGTGCTGACAATCTAAGCCACAGCCTTACACAGGGCCAAGAGGCTGATTCAGACACATCCCTTTGCAAAGCAATTAAGCAAAGAGCCACAAGTGATGCCCGTTCGTTTGCATTTGAAAACTGTTTTCTTCAGGCTTCACAAAGGGGTGTCCTGAGGCAAAGACCTTGCTGACATCCAGGGAAACAGAACAATAGGTAAGCAAAAGGCCCAAAGCAGGGTTTCTCCACTGAGACTTTAATGGGCCCACTGATATCTGAGTTTTCTGAGATGCTCACTATTCATTTCAGCTATCTAGTACATGGCAATGTCACCAAGCTTGGAGGTGGTACATACCTTGGACACATAACCATGAGCCTATTCTGAATAGTGGCCAGAATTCAGGAAATAACCAAAAATTTAGGAAGATAGTAGGTTTTGCCCATGGATAAGGCAAGCCCCAGTCCATTCATAAATTGGGCAGGATGAATGCTGGAAGCTTTCTACTAGACAGGACACATCCATTGATGCATTCTCTTTTCTAATGTCTACAACCACGGACACAGTGCGATACACAAGCATAGCAACACTCGCCTTGTCAAAAGACTTGCTAGAAACAGTCCACTCCAAACCAAACCAACCGCCTTTCCTAGCTCTTCTCAGAACATGAGACCAAACCACAGACTCAAACCCACACCCACAAAGCCACCTCCTTCCCCCATGTAGGTCTGTGACTACCCGCAGTGTCCTCTGACTGGTGGTCCATACTATGTTCCCCCGAAATGGCCTGTCCTGTCTCAGATCTGGACTCCTTGGCCAATTCTGTGAAGTTATCAGTAGCCAGGGGTGAGCCACTACCTGCTTTCTCAGGAAAGACCCCCTTCAGAGCTTTCTTGGCAATTGGCCATCCTCACATCTGTAGGTCCGAAGAAAGACTGACTCTGTCCTTGGTAAATCCAAACAAGTGAGCCCACTGGGACTGGCACTGGGACTGCCTCTGGGTGCCTGGCTTCCTGGATCCCAAGTTCAGAGAGTTCCATCACCAAGGAAGTGTGGTGAGGTCACTTCCTTCAGGAACTGAATGAGGTCACTGCCTTGGAAACCACTCTGTCCTAACTGTTGCTTCCAATGGTCCCATGAGATGGAGGCTGCCCCTGCTTCCTGTGACACTTTCACAAGTTAGAATGGTATATCAACCATAGGCACCCAGGAAAAGCTCTCCACACAGGCCTGGTTTGGTCCATCTTGTCTACATTAAGAAGAGAGAGGCTCATTCAGACACATCTTTTCATCCTGACCAGGTTGTTTGCCACAGAAGATGACTTCTGCTCTCTCAGGTCCTTCCTGCCTGCCTACATCTTCTCCAGGGATCATTTCTGCATGGATCTTTGAGGTTCTCAGCAGGTGGAAGATCCCCTACATTCCTGTATTGTAAGACCGACTCTGTCCCTGCTCTTCTGTAAAGTTAGATTGAGGGAAAAGTAAATGCTTGGGGTTAAGAACATGTTCGATTTGGGTTAGAAATCATTCTGCTGGATGAAGAATGGTATTGGGAACCTGTGATATTTATAATAATATAGAGGTGAAATATATGTATGAAAACAGAAATCTAAGTAAGATTTGAAGGCCAGAAGGGCATTGGGCCCTTGATTGAAATACTTAGCTTTGAATTACATTCTGTACAGATGTCTCTGACAAATCCATATACAATGGCATAGGACCTTGTACCTTGGATGATTGAATGTAGAAGAGAAGATCCAGTCAAAAATGGATAGGAGGTAGGATTAGAAAGATAGTCAGTAGGTTTAGGAAGAAGAGTGGGTATAATATTTGGACCAAAAGTTCTTTAGCAATAGGGTGTCTGTTAGAGAGTGAATGTAAATGTCAGCACATGTGAAGAGTCAGTCACAATGATGAACTGGGGAAGATATGTAGGAAAGCAGATATGAATATAGACATTAGGAAATCAGGAAAAGTATAAAGTGAGTGATAGGATTTGACATTTTCAACAGGGTTGAGGTTGAATATATAATCTAAGGCAGAAACAAATGTGTAGTCACCAATAGGATTGACATTTGAGAGCATTAGGCAACCTGGACAAGGATGGTTTTAGTAATCCATGCTAACTTTCCAATTAGGCTTTGGTACAATCATAAGTGTGACCTTTGCATTTTGTGTCCAGAATATCACTGTGATAAAATATATATGTAGATCAGGTGACATGAGTATTTCTTCAACTATTTTTGGGAGCAATGTATTGAAGACGTATAAATTAGCATTCGGGGGTACAAATAGGTATACCCAGGGTCTATGAGTATAGAGATAATGCATGAATAGACCACACTGTGAATAAAGAATATAACTGGTTCCAATTTAAATAATGGATTGAATTGATATCTGAAAATATATAGGAAATCTTATATTGATACAGGATCATTCATTCCAACCAGTTAGACATCTAATGGTAATATTAGGGTGATGGTTTACCATGAGGGGTGTGTGAGTTTTGGTTCCAAAGTGATTATGGAAATCCAAAATAATATGCTTGGAAAGAAGTCTCATAAAAAGACCAGTCAAGAAACATGGAGGAATACATGTGTTCTGAAGCAGGATTTGATGGAAAGTGAACCAAATGCCTAGAAATTTGTGAACATGAGGATGAAATATATATCCTATGATGTGCATCAACTGAAGAAATAGTAATGTGCCAGTGTTGAATAAAAATAAATGTCTAAATACACATCATGTCCCATAGGAGTCTACTTGCATTGATGTTAAACAGAGTCAGTTACAGAAGAAATGTTAGGATTTCTATTCACCATTCCCTGAAGTTAGTTTTCAGTACTAGGAAACAAATATGTATTTCAGGTGGATGAATATTTCTGAGAATAATCTTGTGAAAACTTGATTATAAATCCACATACATGAACATGAATTTAGGGAGTGTAAAATAAGACACATATATTTTATATTTTGAAAAATCTGGAGAGTGTGTGTGTGTATATATACATAGATATATATACACAAACACAAACACAGAGACATTAAGAAGTAAAAATATATATGCCAATTGAAATTCATCATGAAATATATATCATTTAAAGATCCAAAAATATTTATTTTACTGAACCTGGATGTATGTATCATGTTGTTCAAGTAGGAAGCTCACCCATAGGTTGATTTTCAGTTCAAACAGCATTTAGGAGGAGTGATTTCTTCTCACAGATTGTATCTGCCAAGTCAGCCACCTCAAAAGAATGTAGCTGGGAAACCAGGTAGGATTCTGTATGTGCATGTAAAAAGACATGTGCTGAATAGGCTGCAAAGAAAGGGAGACAGGAATTCACATATTTGTGAAGTTTAAAAACACATGGAGATCTATTACATTGGACTAGATTCATAACATGTACCCTTTATAATTCAAAAGGCCTGTCCAACTACGCATCATGCCTCCTCTGAACTGCTAGTATTTTTATTCTGTTTGGGTTATTTTTCTCTATCATATTATGATTCGTAGTCAGAGTCTAGTGGGGTATGGGTTAGTGTCAGGGATTCAGTTTTTGGAATGGAAAATAGGAAAATAAATCCAATGTTTATGCAAATATGTTCTACACAAAATCTTCCCACAATCATCCAGAAAAATGCCTTGACAATACCCTTGCCCCATGTAAGACGCAATTCGAGAAGAAGAGTTAGAAAATCATTGAATACATATGTGGAATGAAAAATGCTCAGGAGTTCACAACTTTGGAGGTGGTAGAGGAGTTTCCAGAAGTAAGGGACAGGATAAACACTCCACAACCATGGAGCTCTGCTGGCCTAAAGACTTCTTGAGAAACTGCCTCTGAGAATGGGCTTTTGAAATATATGTTGTTGTCAGGAGCTTTAGCTTCTTTTGTAGTGAGACCATCAAAGCTGGGTCTTCATCTATGTGACCTGGAGGATATGGTTTCTGATTTTCCAATGAACATGAGGCAGAAGTGCTGAATTCTCTCTTTGTAGGTAAACTGTGGCCATTGGGGGCTAAGTGTCTCCCCGTGGGGACTCTGAAGCCATTTGGTCATCCTCCACTTTTCGTGGTGTTTCTTGCTGCTGCACTAGGAGTTTGGTATTTGCTTCACGAAATACAAGGAGTTTAACTGGGACACAGTGCTGGAGGGAGTTCTGTCACGTGTGGTGGGTCAGGGTCCTAGGAGAATGCACCAACCATGATTCTATCTTACAGAGCGTGGCCCCTTGACCATAGCAACCTGATTCTGAACATTGTTCTGAAACCTCTTCATATAACAAGATGCCTTTACATATAAGGGTCTGCTGGGTGCACCATGTCAGTCACAAGCCATTTGGAAGCCCATCGCAGATCCACATGGCCCCACCACAGATGTTTTATCACACACCTGCACACCACTGCTCTAGGCCCACTACTCAGCAGGCCCCACCATACTGGCATCTCTGTTCTTCATCATTTTCATGAAACCTGTCAATCAAGGCACCTGTCTGGTACACTCATGATCAGCAACAGGACATCCAAAGGTTCTCCAGTGCCACCTGGTCATGGGAATTTCAAAGATTGCATGGTATTTATCTAGCCGTTTTTAAAGGATGAATTTGGAGGCACTGTGGGTTTCCATTCATTCAGGAACCATTAAATGGTGAGAAAGATCATTTCAATGAAATCTCTGGAGAACTCTAACAAACAAGGCTTCCCAAAGAGTGGCCAAAACGTCACATGAAACCAGGCCCACTGAGGTGTACAATGTGAGGTCCATGTGTGTTTTGACTCTCAACTATGGCTGCCAGGTCTTTAAGAATAAAATCATGTGATATCCTGGCTGAGATTCCCAGTGTTCTGTGGAAAGTCACCCTGGGCTTCGATCTCAGTTTCCAGGGGGGGCTCTCATGAGTGGCCTCGGAAAATCCCAACTCAATTCATGGCAATACTTCTCTGAGTTCAGTTCCAGAACTCAGTCTCCAAGGGAATCACACCAGAGTTCAAGCCCAGGAGGACCCAGTCCTCTCTTCCACCGCCACACAAATGACCACAATTCAAACCAAAACACTGCCAAAAGGCCCTCATCTTCTTCCATATAGACAATACTCATAACCTCTGGCTGGAGGTTTCCATGAGGGGCGCAGCCTAAGACCATGTCCACAATAAGCTCCCTTGCCCATCATTTGCCTAATGTCAGGGTGGCCTGGACACCCTTCCTTTGAACCAGGAGTGATCAAATAGGCCTGCCTTTAATACTGCTCAGCTTCTCCGCTTGGAGGCCTGCTGATCTTGGGGTATAGATTCTTTGTGTGAATTGGAGTCATGAGAAAACCCAAGCACATAATGGCTAGCCTCTGCAGGGCTTTGAAAAACTCATTTGACCCAAAGGATCCCTATTCTCACTTGATGGAGGACAGGAACCTTACAGAGGAAGGCAAGAGACTTCATCCACATTGACTGCTTTTTTGCCATATTGGCTATGGATGCACATATGGGATCTTTCTTGAGATCCATCAGGTGCTGACAATCTAAGCCACAGCCTTACACAGTTCCAAGAGGCTGATTCAGACACATCCCTTTGCAAAGCAATTAAGCAAAGAGCCACAAGTGATGCCAGTTCGTTTGCATTTGAAAACTGTTTTCTTCAGGCTTCACAAAGGGGTGTCCTGAGGCAAAGACCTTGCTGACATCCAGGGAAACAGAACAATAGGTAAGCAAAAGGCCCAAAGCAGGGTTTCTCCACTGAGACTTTAATGGGCCCACTGATATCTGAGTTTTCTGAGATGCTCACTATTCATTTCAGCTATCTAGTACATGGCAATGTCACCAAGCTTGGAGGTGGTACATATCTTGGACACAAAACCATGAGCCTATTCTGAAGAGTGGCCAGAATTCAGGAAAAAACCAGAAATTTAGGAAGATAGTAGGTTTTGCCCATGGATAAGGCAAGCCCCAGTCCATTCATAAATTGGGCAGGATGAATGCTGGAAGGTTTCTTCTAGACAGGACACATCCATTGATGCATTCCCTTTTCTAATGTCTACAACCACGGACACAGTGCGATACACAGACATAGCAACACTCGCCTTGTCAAAAGACTTGCTAGAAACAGTCCACTCCAAACCAAACCAACCGCCTTTCCTAGCTCTTCTCAGAACATGAGACCAAACCACAGACTCACACCCACACCCACAAAGCCACCTCCTTCCCCCAAGTAGGTCTGTGACTACCCGCAGTGTCCTCTGACTGGTGGGCCACACTATGTTCCCCCGAAATGGCCTGTCCTGTCTCAGATCTGGACTCCTTGGCCAATTCTGTGAAGTTATCAGGAGCCAGGGGTGAGCCACTACCTGCTTTCTCAGGAAAGACCCCCTTCAGAGCTTTCTTGGCAATTGGCCATCCTCACATCTGTAGGTACCAAGAAAGACTGACTCTGTCCTTGGTAAATCCAAACAAGTGAGCCCACTGGGACTGGCACTGGGACTGCCTCTGGGTGCCTGGCTTCCTGGATCCCAAGTTCAGAGAGTTCCATCACCAAGGAAGTGTGGTGAGGTCACTTCCTTCAGGAACTGAATGAGGTCACTGCCTTGGAAACCACTCTGTCCTAACTGTTGCTTCCAAGGGTCCCATGAGATGGAGGCTTCCCCTGCTTCCTGTGACACTTTCACAAGTTAGAATGGTATATCAACCATAGGCACCCAGGAAAAGCTCTCCACACAGGCCTGCTTTGGTCCATCTTGTCTACATTAAGAAGAGAGAGGCTCATTCAGACACATCTTTTCATCCTGACCAGGTTGTTTGCCACAGAAGATGACTTCTGCTCTCTCAGGTCCTTCCTGGCTGCCTACATCTTCTCCAGGGATCATTTCTGCATGGACCTTTGAGGTTCTCAGCAGGTGGAAGATCCCCTACATTCCTGTATTGTAAGACCAACTCTGTCCCTGCTCTTCTGTAAAGTTAGATTGAGGGAAAAGTAAATGCTTGGGGTTAAGAACATGTTCGATTTGGGTTAGAAATCATTCTGCTGGATGAAGAATGGTATTGGGAACCTGTGATATTTATAATAATATAGAGGTGAAATATATGTATGAAAACAGAAATCTAAGTAAGATTTGAAGGCCAGAAGGGCATTGGGCCCTTGATTGAAATACTTAGCTTTGAATTACATTCTGTACAGATGTCTCTGACAAATCCATATACAATGGCATAGGACCTTGTACCTTGGATGATTGAATGTAGAAGAGAAGATCCAGTCAAAAAGGGATAGGAGGTAGGATTAGAAAGATAGTCAGTAGGTTTAGGAAGAAGAGTGGGTATAATATTTGGACCAAAAGTTCTTTAGCAATAGGGTGTCTGTTAGAGAGTGAATGTAAATGTCAGCACATGTGAAGAGTCAGTCACAATGATGAACTGGGGAAGATATGTAGGAAAGCAGATATGAATATAGACATTAGGAAATCAGGAAAAGTATAAAGTGAGTGATAGGATTTGACATTTTCAACAGGGTTGAGGTTGAATATATAATCTAAGGCAGAAACAAATGTGTAGTCACCAATAGGATTGACATTTGAGAGCATTAGGCAACCTGGACAAGGATGGTTTTAGTAATCCATGCTAACTTTCCAATTAGGCTTTGGTACAATCATAAGTGTGACCTTTGCATTTTGTGTCCAGAATATCACTGTGATAAAATATATATGTAGATCAGGTGACATGAGTAGTTCTTCAACTATTTTTGGGAGCAATGTATTGAAGACGTATAAATTAGCATTCGGGGGTACAAATAGGTATACCCAGGGTCTATGAGTATAGAGATAATGCATGAATAGACCACACTGTGAATAAAGAATATAACTGGTTCCAATTTAAATAATGGATTGAATTGATATCTGAAAATATATAGGAAATCTTATATTGATACAGGATCATACATTCCAACCAGTTAGACATCTAATGGTAATATTAGGGTGATGGTTTACCATGAGGGGTGTGTGAGTTTTGGTTCCAAAGTGATTATGGAAATCCAAAATACTATGCTTGGAAAGAAGTCTCATGAAAAGACCAGTCAAGAAACATGGAGGAATACATGTGTTCTGAAGCAGGATTTGATGGAAAGTGAACCAAATGCCTAGAAATTTGTGAACATGAGGATGAAATATATATCCTATGATGTGCATCAACTGAAGAAATAGTAATGTGCCAGTGTTGAATAAAAATAAATGTCTAAATACACATCGTGTCTTAAAGGAGTCTACTTGCATTGATGTTAAACAGAGTCAGTTACAGAAGAAATGTTAGGATTTCTATTCACCATTCACTGATGTTAGTTTTCAGTACTAGGAAACAAATATGTATTTCAGGTGGATGAATATTTCTGAGAATAGTCTTGTGAAAAGTTGATTATAAATCCACATACATGAACATGAATTTAGGGAGTGTAAAATAAGACACATATATTTTATATTTTGAAAAATCTGGAGAGTGTGTGTGTGTATATATACATAGATATATATACAAAAACACAAACACAGAGACATTAAGAAGTAAAAATATATATGCCAATTGAAATTCATCATGAAATATATATCATTTAAAGATCCAAAAATATTTATTTTACTGAACCTGGATGTATGTATCATGTTGTTCAAGTAGGAAGCTCACCCATAGGTTGATTTTCCGTTCAAACAGCATTTAGGAGGAGTGATTTCTTCTCACAGATTGTATCTGCCAAGTCAGCCACCTCAAAAGAATGTAGCTGGGAAACCAGGTAGGATTCTGTATGTGCATGTAAAAAGACATGTGCTGAATAGGCTGCAAAGAAAGGGAGACAGGAATTCACATATTTGTGAAGTTTAAAAACACATGGAGATCTATTACATTGGACTAGATTCATAACATGTACCCTTTATAATTCAAAAGGCCTGTCCAACTACGCATCATGCCTCCTCTGAACTGCTAGTACTTTTATTCTGTTTGGGTTATTTTTCTCTATCATATTATGATTCGTAGTCAGAGTCTAGTAGGGTATGGGTTAGTGTCAGGGATTCAGTTTTTGGAATGGAAAACAGGAAAATAAATCCAATGTTTATGCAAATATGTTCTACACAAAATCTTCTCACAATCATCCAGAAAAATGCCTTGACAATACCCTTGCCCCATGTAAGACACAATTCGAGAAGAAGAGTTAGAAAATCATTGAATACATATGTGGAATGAAAAATGCTCAGGAGTTCACAACTTTGGAGGTGGTAGAGGAGTTTCCAGAAGTAAGGGACAGGATAAACACTCCACAAACATGGAGCTCTGCTGGCCTAAAGACTTCTTGAGAAACTGCCTCTGAGAATGGGCTTTTGAAATATATGTTGTTGTCAGGAGCTTTAGCTTCTTTTGTAGTGAGACCATCAAAGCTGGGTCTTCATCTATGTGACCTGGAGGATATGGTTTCTGATTTTCCAATGAACATGAGGCAGAAGTGCTGAATTCTCTCTTTGTAGGTAAACTGTGGCCATTGGGGGCTAAGTGTCTCCCCGTGGGGACTCTGAAGCCATTTGGTCATCCTCCACTTTTCGTGGTGTTTCTTGCTGCTGCACTAGGAGTTTGGTATTTGCTTCACGAAATACAAGGAGTTTAACTGGGACACAGTGCTGGAGGGAGTTCTGTCACGTGTGGTGGGTCAGGGTCCTAGGAGAATGCACCAACCATGATTCTATCTTACAGAGCGTGGCCCCTTGACCATAGCAACCTGATTCTGAACATTGTTCTGAAACCTCTTCATATAACAAGATGCCTTTACATATAAGGGTCTGCTGGGTGCACCATGTCAGTCACAAGCCATTTGGAAGCCCATCGCAGATCCACATGGCCCCACCACAGATGTTTTATCACACACCTGCACACCACTGCTCTAGGCCCACTACTCAGCAGGCCCCACCATACTGGCATCTCTGTTCTTCATCATTTTCATGAAACCCGTCAATCAAGGCACCTGTCTGGTACACTCATGATCAGCAACAGGACATCCAAAGGTTCTCCAGTGCCACCTGGTCATGGGAATTTCAAAGATTGCATGGTATTTATCTAGCCGTTTTTAAAGGATGAATTTGGAGGCACTCTGGGTTTCCATTCATTCAGGAACCATTAAATGGTGAGAAAGATCATTTCAATGAAATCTCTGGAGAACTCTAACAAACAAGGCTTCCCAAAGAGTGGCCAAAACGTCACAAGAAACCAGGCCCACTGAGGTGTACAATGTGAGGTCCATGTGTGTTTTGACTCTCAACTATGGCTGCCAGGTCTTTAAGAATAAAATCATGTGATATCCTGGCTGAGATTCCCAGTGTTCTGTGGAAAGTCACCCTGGGCTTCGATCTCAGTTTCCAGGGGGGGCTCTCATGAGTGGCCTCGGAAAATCCCAACTCAATTCATGGCAATACTTCTCTGAGTTCAGTTCCAGAACTCAGTCTCCAAGGGAATCACACCAGAGTTCAAGCCCAGGAGGACCCAGTCCTCTCTTCCACCGCCACACAAATGACCACAATTCAAACCAAAACACTGCCAAAAGGCCCTCATCTTCTTCCATATAGACAATACTCATAACCTCTGGCTGGAGGTTTCCATGAGGGGCGCAGCCTAAGACAGTGTCCACAATAAGCTCCCTTGCCCATCATTTGCCTAATGTCAGGGTGGCCTGGACACCCTTCCTTTGAACCAGGAGTGATCAAATAGGCCTGCCTTTAATACTGCTCAGCTTCTCTGCTTGGAGGCCTGCTGATCTTGGGGTATAGATTCTTTGTGTGAATTGGAGTCAGAAAACCCAAGCACATAATGGCTAGCCTCTGCAGTGCTTTGAAAAACTCATTTGACCCAAAGGATCCCTATTCTCACTTGATGGAGGACAGGAACCTTACAGAGGAAGGCAAGAGACTTCATCCACATTGACTGCTTTTTTGCCATATTGGCTATGGATGCACATATGGGATCTTTCTTGAGATCCATCAGGTGCTGACAATCTAAGCCACAGCCTTACACAGGGCCAAGAGGCTGATTCAGACACATCCCTTTGCAAAGCAATTAAGCAAAGAGCCACAAGTGATGCCCATTCGTTTGCATTTGAAAACTGTTTTCTTCAGGCTTCACAAAGGGGTGTCCTGAGGCAAAGACCTTGCTGACATCCAGGGAAACAGAACAATAGGTAAGCAAAAGGCCCAAAGCAGGGTTTCTCCACTGAGACTTTAATGGGCCCACTGATATCTGAGTTTTCTGAGATGCTCACTATTCATTTCAGCTATCTAGTACATGGCAATGTCACCAAGCTTGGAGGTGGTACATACCTTGGACACATAACCATGAGCCTATTCTGAATAGTGGCCAGAATTCAGGAAATAACCAAAAATTTAGGAAGATAGTAGGTTTTGCCCATGGATAAGGCAAGCCCCAGTCCATTCATAAATTGGGCAGGATGAATGCTGGAAGCTTTCTACTAGACAGGACACATCCATTGATGCATTCTCTTTTCTAATGTCTACAACCACGGACACAGTGCGATACACAGACATAGCAACACTCGCCTTGTCAAAAGACTTGCTAGAAACAGTCCACTCCAAACCAAACCAACCGCCTTTCCTAGCTCTTCTCAGAACATGAGACCAAACCACAGACTCAAACCCACACCCACAAAGCCACCTCCTTCCCCCATGTAGGTCTGTGACTACCCGCAGTGTCCTCTGACTGGTGGTCCATACTATGTTCCCCCGAAATGGCCTGTCCTGTCTCAGATCTGGACTCCTTGGCCAATTCTGTGAAGTTATCAGTAGCCAGGGGTGAGCCACTACCTGCTTTCTCAGGAAAGACCCCCTTCAGAGCTTTCTTGGCAATTGGCCATCCTCACATCTGTAGGTACCAAGAAAGACTGACTCTGTCCTTGGTAAATCCAAACAAGTGAGCCCACTGGGACTGGCACTGGGACTGCCTCTGGGTGCCTGGCTTCCTGGATCCCAAGTTCAGAGAGTTCCATCACCAAGGAAGTGTGGTGAGGTCACTTCCTTCAGGAACTGAATGAGGTCACTGCCTTGGAAACCACTCTGTCCTAACTGTTGCTTCCAAGGGTCCCATGAGATGGAGGCTGCCCCTGCTTCCTGTGACACTTTCACAAGTTAGAATGGTATATCAACCATAGGCACCCAGGAAAAGCTCTCCACACAGGCCTGGTTTGGTCCATCTTGTCTACATTAAGAAGAGAGAGGCTCATTCAGACACATCTTTTCATCCTGACCAGGTTGTTTGCCACAGAAGATGACTTCTGCTCTCTCAGGTCCTTCCTGCCTGCCTACATCTTCTCCAGGGATCATTTCTGCATGGATCTTTGAGGTTCTCAGCAGGTGGAAGATCCCCTACATTCCTGTATTGTAAGACCAACTCTGTCCCTGCTCTTCTGTAAAGTTAGATTGAGGGAAAAGTAAATGCTTGGGGTTAAGAACATGTTCGATTTGGGTTAGAAATCATTCTGCTGGATGAAGAATGGTATTGGGAACCTGTGATATTTATAATAATATAGAGGTGAAATATATGTATGAAAACAGAAATCTAAGTAAGATTTGAAGGCCAGAAGGGCATTAGGCCCTTGATTGAAATACTTAGCTTTGAATTACATTCTGTACAGATGTCTCTGACAAATCCATATACAATGGCATAGGACCTTGTACCTTGGATGATTGAATGTAGAAGAGAAGATCCAGTCAAAAAGGGATAGGAGGTAGGATTAGAAAGATAGTCAGTAGGTTTAGGAAGAAGAGTGGGTATAATATTTGGACCAAAAGTTCTTTAGCAATAGGGTGTCTGTTAGAGAGTGAATGTAAATGTCAGCACATGTGAAGAGTCAGTCACAATGATGAACTGGGGAAGATATGTAGGAAAGCAGATATGAATATAGACATTAGGAAATCAGGAAAAGTATAAAGTGAGTGATAGGATTTGACATTTTCAACAGGGTTGAGGTTGAATATATAATCTAAGGCAGAAACAAATGTGTAGTCACCAATAGGATTGACATTTGAGAGCATTAGGCAACCTGGACAAGGATGGTTTTAGTAATCCATGCTAACTTTCCAATTAGGCTTTGGTACAATCATAAGTGTGACCTTTGCATTTTGTGTCCAGAATATCACTGTGATAAAATATATATGTAGATCAGGTGACATGAGTATTTCTTCAACTATTTTTGGGAGCAATGTATTGAAGACATATAAATTAGCATTCGGGGATACAAATAGGTATACCCAGGGTCTATGAGTATAGAGATAATGCATGAATAGACCACACTGTGAATAAAGAATATAACTGGTTCCAATTTAAATAATGGATTGAATTGATATCTGAAAATATATAGGAAATCTTATATTGATACAGGATCATTCATTCCAACCAGTTAGACATCTAATGGTAATATTAGGGTGATGGTTTACCATGAGGGGTGTGTGAGTTTTGGTTCCAAAGTGATTATGGAAATCCAAAATAATATGCTTGGAAAGAAGTCTCATGAAAAGACCAGTCAAGAAACATGGAGGAATACATGTGTTCTGAAGCAGGATTTGATGGAAAGTGAACCAAATGCCTAGAAATTTGTGAACATGAGGATGAAATATATATCCTATGATGTGCATCAACTGAAGAAATAGTAATGTGCCAGTGTTGAATAAAAATAAATGTCTAAATACACATCATGTCCCATAGGAGTCTACTTGCATTGATGTTAAACAGAGTCAGTTACAGAAGAAATGTTAGGATTTCTATTCACCATTCACTGAAGTTAGTTTTCAGTACTAGGAAACAAATATGTATTTCAGGTGGATGAATATTTCTGAGAATAATCTTGTGAAAAGTTGATTATAAATCCACATACATGAACATGAATTTAGGGAGTGTAAAATAAGACACATATATTTTATATTTTGAAAAATCTGGAGAGTGTGTGTGTGTATATATACATAGATATATATACACAAACACAAACACAGAGACATTAAGAAGTAAAAATATATATGCCAATTGAAATTCATCATGAAATATATATCATTTAAAGATCCAAAAATATTTATTTTACTGAACCTGGATGTATGTATCATGTTGTTCAAGTAGGAAGCTCACCCATAGGTTGATTTTCAGTTCAAACAGCATTTAGGAGGAGTGATTTCTTCTCACAGATTGTATCTGCCAAGTCAGCCACCTCAAAAGAATGTAGCTGGGAAACCAGGTAGGATTCTGTATGTGCATGTAAAAAGACATGTGCTGAATAGGCTGCAAAGAAAGGGAGACAGGAATTCACATATTTGTGAAGTTTAAAAACACATGGAGATCAATTACATTGGACTAGATTCATAACATGTACCCTTTATAATTCAAAAGGCCTGTCCAACTACGCATCATGCCTCCTCTGAACTGCTAGTATTTTTATTCTGTTTGGGTTATTTTTCTCTATCATATTATGATTCGTAGTCAGAGTCTAGTAGGGTATGGGTTAGTGTCAGGGATTCAGTTTTTGGAATGGAAAATAGGAAAATAAATCCAATGTTTATGCAAATATGTTCTACACAAAATCTTCCCACAATCATCCAGAAAAATGCCTTGACAATACCCTTGCCCCATGTAAGACGCAATTCGAGAAGAAGAGTTAGAAAATCATTGAATACATATGTGGAATGAAAAATGCTCAGGAGTTCACAACTTTGGAGGTGGTAGAGGAGTTTCCAGAAGTAAGGGACAGGATAAACACTCCACAAACATGGAGCTCTGCTGGCCTAAAGACTTCTTGAGCAACTGCCTCTGAGAATGGGCTTTTGAAATATATGTTGTTGTCAGGAGCTTTAGCTTCTTTTGTAGTGAGACCATCAAAGCTGGGTCTTCATCTATGTGACCTGGAGGATATGGTTTCTGATTTTCCAATGAACATGAGGCAGAAGTGCTGAATTCTCTCTTTGTAGGTAAACTGTGGCCATTGGGGGCTAAGTGTCTCCCCGTGGGGACTCTGAAGCCATTTGGTCATCCTCCACTTTTCGTGGTGTTTCTTGCTGCTGCACTAGGAGTTTGGTATTTGCTTCACGAAATACAAGGAGTTTAACTGGGACACAGTGCTGGAGGGAGTTCTGTCACGTGTGGTGGGTCAGGGTCCTAGGAGAATGCACCAACCATGATTCTATCTTACAGAGTGTGGCCCCTTGACCATAGCAACCTGATTCTGAACACTGTTCTGAAACCTCTTCATATAACAAGATGCCTTTACATATAAGGGTCTGCTGGGTGCACCATGTCAGTCACAAGCCATTTGGAAGCCCATCGCAGATCCACATGGCCCCACCACAGATGTTTTATCACACACCTGCACACCACTGCTCTAGGCCCACTACTCAGCAGGCCCCACCATACTGGCATCTCTGTTCTTCATCATTTTCATGAAACCCGTCAATCAAGGCACCTGTCTGGTACACTCATGATCAGCAACAGGACATCCAAAGTTTCTCCAGTGCCACCTGGTCATGGGAATTTCAAAGATTGCATGGTATTTATCTAGCCGTTTTTAAAGGATGAAGTTGGAGGCACTGTGGGTTTCCATTCATTCAGGAACCATTAAATGGTGAGAAAGATCATTTCAATGAAATCTCTGGAGAACTCTAACAAACAAGGCTTCCCAAAGAGTGGCCAAAACGTCACATGAAACCAGGCCCACTGAGGTGTACAATGTGAGGTCCATGTGTGTTTTGACTCTCAACTATGGCTGCCAGGTCTTTAAGAATAAAATCATGTGATATCCTGGCTGAGATTCCCAGTGTTCTGTGGAAAGTCACCCTGGGCTTCGATCTCAGTTTCCAGGGGGGGCTCTCATGAGTGGCCTCGGAAAATCCCAACTCAATTCATGGCAATACTTCTCTGAGTTCAGTTCCAGAACTCAGTCTCCAAGGGAATCACACCAGAGTTCAAGCCCAGGAGGACCCAGTCCTCTCTTCCACCGCCACACAAATGACCACAATTCAAACCAAAACACTGCCAAAAGGCCCTCATCTTCTTCCATATAGACAATACTCATAACCTCTGGCTGGAGGTTTCCATGAGGGGCGCAGCCTAAGACAGTGTCCACAATAAGCTCCCTTGCCCATCATTTGCCTAATGTCAGGGTGGCCTGGACACCCTTCCTTTGAACCAGGAGTGATCAAATAGGCCTGCCTTTAATACTGCTCAGCTTCTCCGCTTGGAGGCCTGCTGATCTTGGGGTATAGATTCTTTGTGTGAATTGGAGTCATGAGAAAACCCAAGCACATAATGGCTAGCGTCTGCAGGGCTTTGAAAAACTCATTTGACCCAAAGGATCCCTATTCTCACTTGATGGAGGACAGGAACCTTACAGAGGAAGGCAAGAGACTTCATCCACATTGACTGCTTTTTTGCCATATTGGCTATGGATGCACATATGGGATCTTTCTTGAGATCCATCAGGTGCTGACAATCTAAGCCACAGCCTTACACAGGGCCAAGAGGCTGATTCAGACACATCCCTTTGCAAAGCAATTAAGCAAAGAGCCACAAGTGATGCCCGTTCGTTTGCATTTGAAAACTGTTTTCTTCAGGCTTCACAAAGGGGTGTCCTGAGGCAAAGACCTTGCTGACATCCAGGGAAACAGAACAATAGGTAAGCAAAAGGCCCAAAGCAGGGTTTCTCCACTGAGACTTTAATGGGCCCACTGATATCTGAGTTTTCTGAGATGCTCACTATTCATTTCAGCTATCTAGTACATGGCAATGTCACCAAGCTTGGAGGTGGTACATATCTTGGACACAAAACCATGAGCCTATTCTGAAGAGTGGCCAGAATTCAGGAAAAAACCAGAAATTTAGGAAGATAGTAGGTTTTGCCCATGGATAAGGCAAGCCCCAGTCCATTCATAAATTGGGCAGGATGAATGCTGGAAGGTTTCTTCTAGACAGGACACATCCATTGATGCATTCTCTTTTCTAATGTCTACAACCACGGACACAGTGCGATACACAGACATAGCAACACTCGCCTTGTCAAAAGACTTGCTAGAAACAGTCCACTCCAAACCAAACCAACCGCCTTTCCTAGCTCTTCTCAGAACATGAGACCAAACCACAGACTCACACCCACACCCACAAAGCCACCTCCTTCCCCCAAGTAGGTCTGTGACTACCCGCAGTGTCCTCTGACTGGTGGGCCACACTATGTTCCCCCGAAATGGCCTGTCCTGTCTCAGATCTGGACTCCTTGGCCAATTCTGTGAAGTTATCAGGAGCCAGGGGTGAGCCACTACCTGCTTTCTCAGGAAAGACCCCCTTCAGAGCTTTCTTGGCAATTGGCCATCCTCACATCTGTAGGTACCAAGAAAGACTGACTCTGTCCTTGGTAAATCCAAACAAGTGAGCCCACTGGGACTGGCACTGGGACTGCCTCTGGGTGCCTGGCTTCCTGGATCCCAAGTTCAGAGAGTTCCATCACCAAGGAAGTGTGGTGAGGTCACTTCCTTCAGGAACTGAATGAGGTCACTGCCTTGGAAACCACTCTGTCCTAACTGTTGCTTCCAAGGGTCCCATGAGATGGAGGCTTCCCCTGCTTCCTGTGACACTTTCACAAGTTAGAATGGTATATCAACCATAGGCACCCAGGAAAAGCTCTCCACACAGGCCTGCTTTGGTCCATCTTGTCTACATTAAGAAGAGAGAGGCTCATTCAGACACATCTTTTCATCCTGACCAGGTTGTTTGCCACAGAAGATGACTTCTGCTCTCTCAGGTCCTTCCTGGCTGCCTACATCTTCTCCAGGGATCATTTCTGCATGGACCTTTGAGGTTCTCAGCAGGTGGAAGATCCCCTACATTCCTGTATTGTAAGACCAACTCTGTCCCTGCTCTTCTGTAAAGTTAGATTGAGGGAAAAGTAAATGCTTGGGGTTAAGAACATGTTCGATTTGGGTTAGAAATCATTCTGCTGGATGAAGAATGGTATTGGGAACCTGTGATATTTATAATAATATAGAGGTGAAATATATTTATGAAAACAGAAATCTAAGTAAGATTTGAAGGCCAGAAGGGCATTGGGCCCTTGATTGAAATACTTAGCTTTGAATTACATTCTGTACAGATGTCTCTGACAAATCCATATACAATGGCATAGGACCTTGTACCTTGGATGATTGAATGTAGAAGAGAAGATCCAGTCAAAAAGGGATAGGAGGTAGGATTAGAAAGATAGTCAGTAGGTTTAGGAAGAAGAGTGGGTATAATATTTGGACCAAAAGTTCTTTAGCAATAGGGTGTCTGTTAGAGAGTGAATGTAAATGTCAGCACATGTGAAGAGTCAGTCACAATGATGAACTGGGGAAGATATGTAGGAAAGCAGATATGAATATAGACATTAGGAAATCAGGAAAAGTATAAAGTGAGTGATAGGATTTGACATTTTCAACAGGGTTGAGGTTGAATATATAATCTAAGGCAGAAACAAATGTGTAGTCACCAATAGGATTGACATTTGAGAGCATTAGGCAACCTGGACAAGGATGGTTTTAGTAATCCATGCTAACTTTCCAATTAGGCTTTGGTACAATCATAAGTGTGACCTTTGCATTTTGTGTCCAGAATATCACTGTGATAAAATATATATGTAGATCAGGTGACATGAGTAGTTCTTCAACTATTTTTGGGAGCAATGTATTGAAGACGTATAAATTAGCATTCGGGGGTACAAATAGGTATACCCAGGGTCTATGAGTATAGAGATAATGCATGAATAGACCACACTGTGAATAAAGAATATAACTGGTTCCAATTTAAATAATGGATTGAATTGATATCTGAAAATATATAGGAAATCTTATATTGATACAGGATCATACATTCCAACCAGTTAGACATCTAATGGTAATATTAGGGTGATGGTTTACCATGAGGGGTGTGTGAGTTTTGGTTCCAAAGTGATTATGGAAATCCAAAATACTATGCTTGGAAAGAAGTCTCATGAAAAGACCAGTCAAGAAACATGGAGGAATACATGTGTTCTGAAGCAGGATTTGATGGAAAGTGAACCAAATGCCTAGAAATTTGTGAACATGAGGATGAAATATATATCCTATGATGTGCATCAACTGAAGAAATAGTAATGTGCCAGTGTTGAATAAAAATAAATGTCTAAATACACATCGTGTCTTAAAGGAGTCTACTTGCATTGATGTTAAACAGAGTCAGTTACAGAAGAAATGTTAGGATTTCTATTCACCATTCACTGATGTTAGTTTTCAGTACTAGGAAACAAATATGTATTTCAGGTGGATGAATATTTCTGAGAATAGTCTTGTGAAAAGTTGATTATAAATCCACATACATGAACATGAATTTAGGGAGTGTAAAATAAGACACATATATTTTATATTTTGAAAAATCTGGAGAGTGTGTGTGTGTATATATACATAGATATATATACACAAACACAAACACAGAGACATTAAGAAGTAAAAATATATATGCCAATTGAAATTCATCATGAAATATATATCATTTAAAGATCCAAAAATATTTATTTTACTGAACCTGGATGTATGTATCATGTTGTTCAAGTAGGAAGCTCACCCATAGGTTGATTTTCAGTTCAAACAGCATTTAGGAGGAGTGATTTCTTCTCACAGATTGTATCTGCCAAGTCAGCCACCTCAAAAGAATGTAGCTGGGAAACCAGGTAGGATTCTGTATGTGCATGTAAAAAGACATGTGCTGAATAGGCTGCAAAGAAAGGGAGACAGGAATTCACATATTTGTGAAGTTTAAAAACACATGGAGATCTATTACATTGGAGTAGATTCATAACATGTACCCTTTATAATTCAAAAGGCCTGTCCAACTACGCATCATGCCTACTCTGAACTGCTAGTATTTTTATTCTGTTTGGGTTATTTTTCTCTATCATATTATGATTCGTAGTCAGAGTCTAGTAGGGTATGGGTTAGTGTCAGGGATTCAGTTTTTGGAATGGAAAACAGGAAAATAAATCCAATGTTTATGCAAATATGTTCTACACAAAATCTTCTCACAATCATCCAGAAAAATGCCTTGACAATACCCTTGCCCCATGTAAGACACAATTCGAGAAGAAGAGTTAGAAAATCATTGAATACATATGTGGAATGAAAAATGCTCAGGAGTTCACAACTTTGGAGGTGGTAGAGGAGTTTCCAGAAGTAAGGGACAGGATAAACACTCCACAAACATGGAGCTCTGCTGGCCTAAAGACTTCTTGAGAAACTGCCTCTGAGAATGGGCTTTTGAAATATATGTTGTTGTCAGGAGCTTTAGCTTCTTTTGTAGTGAGACCATCAAAGCTGGGTCTTCATCTATGTGACCTGGAGGATATGGTTTCTGATTTTCCAATGAACATGAGGCAGAAGTGCTGAATTCTCTCTTTGTAGGTAAACTGTGGCCATTGGGGGCTAAGTGTCTCCCCGTGGGGACTCTGAAGCCATTTGGTCATCCTCCACTTTTCGTGGTGTTTCTTGCTGCTGCACTAGGAGTTTGGTATTTGCTTCACGAAATACAAGGAGTTTAACTGGGACACAGTGCTGGAGGGAGTTCTGTCACGTGTGGTGGGTCAGGGTCCTAGGAGAATGCACCAACCATGATTCTATCTTACAGAGCGTGGCCCCTTGACCATAGCAACCTGATTCTGAACATTGTTCTGAAACCTCTTCATATAACAAGATGCCTTTACATATAAGGGTCTGCTGGGTGCACCATGTCAGTCACAAGCCATTTGGAAGCCCATCGCAGATCCACATGGCCCCACCACAGATGTTTTATCACACACCTGCACACCACTGCTCTAGGCCCACTACTCAGCAGGCCCCACCATACTGGCATCTCTGTTCTTCATCATTTTCATGAAACCCGTCAATCAAGGCACCTGTCTGGTACACTCATGATCAGCAACAGGACATCCAAAGGTTCTCCAGTGCCACCTGGTCATGGGAATTTCAAAGATTGCATGGTATTTATCTAGCCGTTTTTAAAGGATGAATTTGGAGGCACTCTGGGTTTCCATTCATTCAGGAACCATTAAATGGTGAGAAAGATCATTTCAATGAAATCTCTGGAGAACTCTAACAAACAAGGCTTCCCAAAGAGTGGCCAAAACGTCACATGAAACCAGGCCCACTGAGGTGTACAATGTGAGGTCCATGTGTGTTTTGACTCTCAACTATGGCTGCCAGGTCTTTAAGAATAAAATCATGTGATATCCTGGCTGAGATTCCCAGTGTTCTGTGGAAAGTCACCCTGGGCTTCGATCTCAGTTTCCAGGGGGGGCTCTCATGAGTGGCCTCGGAAAATCCCAACTCAATTCATGGCAATACTTCTCTGAGTTCAGTTCCAGAACTCAGTCTCCAAGGGAATCACACCAGAGTTCAAGCCCAGGAGGACCCAGTCCTCTCTTCCACCGCCACACAAATGACCACAATTCAAACCAAAACACTGCCAAAAGGCCCTCATCTTCTTCCATATAGACAATACTCATAACCTCTGGCTGGAGGTTTCCATGAGGGGCGCAGCCTAAGACAGTGTCCACAATAAGCTCCCTTGCCCATCATTTGCCTAATGTCAGGGTGGCCTGGACACCCTTCCTTTGAACCAGGAGTGATCAAATAGGCCTGCCTTTAATACTGCTCAGCTTCTCTGCTTGGAGGCCTGCTGATCTTGGGGTATAGATTCTTTGTGTGAATTGGAGTCAGAAAACCCAAGCACATAATGGCTAGCCTCTGCAGTGCTTTGAAAAACTCATTTGACCCAAAGGATCCCTATTCTCACTTGATGGAGGACAGGAACCTTACAGAGGAAGGCAAGAGACTTCATCCACATTGACTGCTTTTTTGCCATATTGGCTATGGATGCACATATGGGATCTTTCTTGAGATCCATCAGGTGCTGACAATCTAAGCCACAGCCTTACACAGGGCCAAGAGGCTGATTCAGACACATCCCTTTGCAAAGCAATTAAGCAAAGAGCCACAAGTGATGCCCATTCGTTTGCATTTGAAAACTGTTTTCTTCAGGCTTCACAAAGGGGTGTCCTGAGGCAAAGACCTTGCTGACATCCAGGGAAACAGAACAATAGGTAAGCAAAAGGCCCAAAGCAGGGTTTCTCCACTGAGACTTTAATGGGCCCACTGATATCTGAGTTTTCTGAGATGCTCACTATTCATTTCAGCTATCTAGTACATGGCAATGTCACCAAGCTTGGAGGTGGTACATACCTTGGACACATAACCATGAGCCTATTCTGAATAGTGGCCAGAATTCAGGAAATAACCAAAAATTTAGGAAGATAGTAGGTTTTGCCCATGGATAAGGCAAGCCCCAGTCCATTCATAAATTGGGCAGGATGAATGCTGGAAGCTTTCTACTAGACAGGACACATCCATTGATGCATTCTCTTTTCTAATGTCTACAACCACGGACACAGTGCGATACACAGACATAGCAACACTCGCCTTGTCAAAAGACTTGCTAGAAACAGTCCACTCCAAACCAAACCAACCGCCTTTCCTAGCTCTTCTCAGAACATGAGACCAAACAACAGACTCAAACCCACACCCACAAAGCCACCTCCTTCCCCCATGTAGGTCTGTGACTACCCGCAGTGTCCTCTGACTGGTGGTCCATACTATGTTCCCCCGAAATGGCCTGTCCTGTCTCAGATCTGGACTCCTTGGCCAATTCTGTGAAGTTATCAGTAGCCAGGGGTGAGCCACTACCTGCTTTCTCAGGAAAGACCCCCTTCAGAGCTTTCTTGGCAATTGGCCATCCTCACATCTGTAGGTACCAAGAAAGACTGACTCTGTCCTTGGTAAATCCAAACAAGTGAGCCCACTGGGACTGGCACTGGGACTGCCTCTGGGTGCCTGGCTTCCTGGATCCCAAGTTCAGAGAGTTCCATCACCAAGGAAGTGTGGTGAGGTCACTTCCTTCAGGAACTGAATGAGGTCACTGCCTTGGAAACCACTCTGTCCTAACTGTTGCTTCCAAGGGTCCCATGAGATGGAGGCTGCCCCTGCTTCCTGTGACACTTTCACAAGTTAGAATGGTATATCAACCATAGGCACCCAGGAAAAGCTCTCCACACAGGCCTGGTTTGGTCCATCTTGTCTACATTAAGAAGAGAGAGGCTCATTCAGACACATCTTTTCATCCTGACCAGGTTGTTTGCCACAGAAGATGACTTCTGCTCTCTCAGGTCCTTCCTGCCTGCCTACATCTTCTCCAGGGATCATTTCTGCATGGATCTTTGAGGTTCTCAGCAGGTGGAAGATCCCCTACATTCCTGTATTGTAAGACCAACTCTGTCCCTGCTCTTCTGTAAAGTTAGATTGAGGGAAAAGTAAATGCTTGGGGTTAAGAACATGTTCGATTTGGGTTAGAAATCATTCTGCTGGATGAAGAATGGTATTGGGAACCTGTGATATTTATAATAATATAGAGGTGAAATATATGTATGAAAACAGAAATCTAAGTAAGATTTGAAGGCCAGAAGGGCATTAGGCCCTTGATTGAAATACTTAGCTTTGAATTACATTCTGTACAGATGTCTCTGACAAATCCATATACAATGGCATAGGACCTTGTACCTTGGATGATTGAATGTAGAAGAGAAGATCCAGTCAAAAAGGGATAGGAGGTAGGATTAGAAAGATAGTCAGTAGGTTTAGGAAGAAGAGTGGGTATAATATTTGGACCAAAAGTTCTTTAGCAATAGGGTGTCTGTTAGAGAGTGAATGTAAATGTCAGCACATGTGAAGAGTCAGTCACAATGATGAACTGGGGAAGATATGTAGGAAAGCAGATATGAATATAGACATTAGGAAATCAGGAAAAGTATAAAGTGAGTGATAGGATTTGACATTTTCAACAGGGTTGAGGTTGAATATATAATCTAAGGCAGAAACAAATGTGTAGTCACCAATAGGATTGACATTTGAGAGCATTAGGCAACCTGGACAAGGATGGTTTTAGTAATCCATGCTAACTTTCCAATTAGGCTTTGGTACAATCATAAGTGTGACCTTTGCATTTTGTGTCCAGAATATCACTGTGATAAAATATATATGTAGATCAGGTGACATGAGTATTTCTTCAACTATTTTTGGGAGCAATGTATTGAAGACATATAAATTAGCATTCGGAGATACAAATAGGTATACCCAGGGTCTATGAGTATAGAGATAATGCATGAATAGACCACACTGTGAATAAAGAATATAACTGGTTCCAATTTAAATAATGGATTGAATTGATATCTGAAAATATATAGGAAATCTTATATTGATACAGGATCATTCATTCCAACCAGTTAGACATCTAATGGTAATATTAGGGTGATGGTTTACCATGAGGGGTGTGTGAGTTTTGGTTCCAAAGTGATTATGGAAATCCAAAATAATATGCTTGGAAAGAAGTCTCATGAAAAGACCAGTCAAGAAACATGGAGGAATACATGTGTTCTGAAGCAGGATTTGATGGAAAGTGAACCAAATGCCTAGAAATTTGTGAACATGAGGATGAAATATATATCCTATGATGTGCATCAACTGAAGAAATAGTAATGTGCCAGTGTTGAATAAAAATAAATGTCTAAATACACATCATGTCCCATAGGAGTCTACTTGCATTGATGTTAAACAGAGTCAGTTACAGAAGAAATGTTAGGATTTCTATTCACCATTCACTGAAGTTAGTTTTCAGTACTAGGAAACAAATATGTATTTCAGGTGGATGAATATTTCTGAGAATAATCTTGTGAAAAGTTGATTATAAATCCACATACATGAACATGAATTTAGGGAGTGTAAAATAAGACACATATATTTTATATTTTGAAAAATCTGGAGAGTGTGTGTGTGTATATATACATAGATATATATACACAAACACAAACACAGAGACATTAAGAAGTAAAAATATATATGCCAATTGAAATTCATCATGAAATATATATCATTTAAAGATCCAAAAATATTTATTTTACTGAACCTGGATGTATGTATCATGTTGTTCAAGTAGGAAGCTCACCCATAGGTTGATTTTCAGTTCAAACAGCATTTAGGAGGAGTGATTTCTTCTCACAGATTGTATCTGCCAAGTCAGCCACCTCAAAAGAATGTAGCTGGGAAACCAGGTAGGATTCTGTATGTGCATGTAAAAAGACATGTGCTGAATAGGCTGCAAAGAAAGGGAGACAGGAATTCACATATTTGTGAAGTTTAAAAACACATGGAGATCTATTACATTGGACTAGATTCATAACATGTACCCTTTATAATTCAAAAGGCCTGTCCAACTACGCATCATGCCTCCTCTGAACTGCTAGTATTTTTATTCTGTTTGGGTTATTTTTCTCTATCATATTATGATTCGTAGTCAGAGTCTAGTAGGGTATGGGTTAGTGTCAGGGATTCAGTTTTTGGAATGGAAAATAGGAAAATAAATCCAATGTTTATGCAAATATGTTCTACACAAAATCTTCCCACAATCATCCAGAAAAATGCCTTGACAATACCCTTGCCCCATGTAAGACGCAATTCGAGAAGAAGAGTTAGAAAATCATTGAATACATATGTGGAATGAAAAATGCTCAGGAGTTCACAACTTTGGAGGTGGTAGAGGAGTTTCCAGAAGTAAGGGACAGGATAAACACTCCACAAACATGGAGCTCTGCTGGCCTAAAGACTTCTTGAGAAACTGCCTCTGAGAATGGGCTTTTGAAATATATGTTGTTGTCAGGAGCTTTAGCTTCTTTTGTAGTGAGACCATCAAAGCTGGGTCTTCATCTATGTGACCTGGAGGATATGGTTTCTGATTTTCCAATGAACATGAGGCAGAAGTGCTGAATTCTCTCTTTGTAGGTAAACTGTGGCCATTGGGGGCTAAGTGTCTCCCCGTGGGGACTCTGAAGCCATTTGGTCATCCTCCACTTTTCGTGGTGTTTCTTGCTGCTGCACTAGGAGTTTGGTATTTGCTTCACGAAATACAAGGAGTTTAACTGGGACACAGTGCTGGAGGGAGTTCTGTCACGTGTGGTGGGTCAGGGTCCTAGGAGAATGCACCAACCATGATTCTATCTTACAGAGTGTGGCCCCTTGACCATAGCAACCTGATTCTGAACACTGTTCTGAAACCTCTTCATATAACAAGATGCCTTTACATATAAGGGTCTGCTGGGTGCACCATGTCAGTCACAAGCCATTTGGAAGCCCATCGCAGATCCACATGGCCCCACCACAGATGTTTTATCACACACCTGCACACCACTGCTCTAGGCCCACTACTCAGCAGGCCCCACCATACTGGCATCTCTGTTCTTCATCATTTTCATGAAACCCGTCAATCAAGGCACCTGTCTGGTACACTCATGATCAGCAACAGGACATCCAAAGTTTCTCCAGTGCCACCTGGTCATGGGAATTTCAAAGATTGCATGGTATTTATCTAGCCGTTTTTAAAGGATGAAGTTGGAGGCACTGTGGGTTTCCATTCATTCAGGAACCATTAAATGGTGAGAAAGATCATTTCAATGAAATCTCTGGAGAACTCTAACAAACAAGGCTTCCCAAAGAGTGGCCAAAACGTCACATGAAACCAGGCCCACTGAGGTGTACAATGTGAGGTCCATGTGTGTTTTGACTCTCAACTATGGCTGCCAGGTCTTTAAGAATAAAATCATGTGATATCCTGGCTGAGATTCCCAGTGTTCTGTGGAAAGTCACCCTGGGCTTCGATCTCAGTTTCCAGGGGGGGCTCTCATGAGTGGC